>NC_056741.1:735967328-736005272 GCF_019279795.1 Protopterus annectens | reverse complement strand
AGTTCAGTCAAAATCCCTCCTAGGCTCCAGCGTCTTCAAGTCATTGGACCAGCATACCATTTTTTATATAATTATTACCTGCATTGCACTTTTATGCAATCGCTAGTTTACTATTTCGGTACCCTTTAAACATTGATAGCGAACTGCAGTGGCTTACAAAGTTAAACCAGAATGTGTCTGCGAGTTGGTAGCTTTTGACTGATCATAGTCCAGGAAAAAAAAATACAAGGTTTAAAAATCTATGCCGGAACGTTTACAAGACAGTCTGCAAGGACCATGGCGTCTGCCAGCTGTGGAAATTTTGTTTTTCTGCAGATAAAACGAAAAACAAGAGAGCCTCTAAATGTCCGAGCCAGGTTACCACCAATCGGAATGGAAATTACAAAGCGCACATTAAAAAGTTCTCAGTCATGAATTAAATTGTGTAGATCTTGGACCAATCCAATAATAAATATGCATTAAATCCACAGAACTACTAAAAACATTTGAGACAAGTTAGTCTAAAATAAATAAATATGTTAGTGACCAATGCCTACCATTACACGCTACTTACTTACTGCATTTCATGATCATGTTTTAGAAACATGATCGAACTTTATATAAATAAGATAAATTAATACTTACTGAACAAAACACGCAGGAGAACAACCGACAAAGCTGAGAACGAAATAATTCAGTGTGTTATTCCTGAGGGGAGTAAAACAGGACCGGGATAAAAGTTTGCAGCATTTTTAAGGACATGCAATGCCGTGGGTGGGACTGTTGGGACGTCATTAGTGATGTCACAAACAAGGGAGGTGATTTGGTAAGTGGGTGTTAGTGTTTTGAGATTCGGTCCGAGGCAGGCAGGCCGTTTGAGGAACGAGATAGTGTCCCTTTAATACTCACATTGTACTTACCCCTACACTCCAACTAACACTATAGCACCATGGTACTACCTTTCCTCTCTACACCCATTCTACTTTTCCTATACTACCTCTCCTCTTATAACACTCAATTAAAACTGCTACACCCTTCTCCAACCTCTAGTCACAATAATCTATTATCTAAATCATTATACTCATTCAGAATAGCATCCTCTATCTTCTCAACCATAAACTCCTCCCTCCCCAAAATCAAAATTCTTCCCTTCACCTCAACCACCCCAAGAACTAAGCCAAAGTACCACTTTGATCCCCTCTCACTCCCCACCTTAACTCATCTGTCCAACACCCCTGCTCCTATCCAGAGACATGCATCCCAATCCAAGACCAAATACCCTCCCCCTCTCTAATAACACATCCACTCATCCTACCACTCCTCACTTTAAACTCCCAATAAACTCATATCACTATACTCGAAGACTATCTGAGGCATACTCAATAAAGTAAGCAAATTTCATACTTGGATGGCTCAATACTCCCCTGATATAATAATTATCACCAAAACTTGGCTGAAACCTCACATCTGTGACAAAGAATTCCTCCCCCCACGTTGCAACATCTTACATCTTGATAGACCAAAGGAAAAAGGTGGTGGAGTTGCTATACTGTATTCTAACCACCTCACTCTTTCCCCATTAGCAAACCCTCCCCTTTCTTTTTCTCCTGCTGAACTTCTGACTGCCAACTGCAAAATCAATGACCAAAATAAACTAAGTGTAGCTGCTATATACATACTGCCTGATGTCAACATCACATTATTGGAACAAATCATCTCCTGGTGCACACAAATTAAACCTAACACAATCGTTATCCTTGGCAATGTCAACATTAATTGGTTATCACTCTCCTCTAACAGTCCAAGATCATGTATTAACTTGTATGGCTTCTCCCAACTAATCTCCACCTCTACCCATACTAATAAACCAACCAACTCCAATGCTCTTATTGACTGGATACTAGTTTCCAATCCACAAAAATATCACTAGCCTGAATCTGTATCCAAATCACTAAGTGACCACTCACCAATTAAAGTGCTTAGGTTCACCCCTCACCACACCCGACCACATAAATATATAGAATGCCGCAAACTCGCCAGATTCCATCCTGATACCTTAAATAACTATCTCTCTGCAATAAACTTTTCTTCCTAACGCATCTACATCTAAATAAGGCAGTAGAAAAGTTCAAGTCCTTATTCCTAAACATTCTAAACACCCTTGACCCCACCCCTATGAACTGTAAGAGTTAAAATCACTTAGTTCCCCTTGGTTATCACAAACTTTAAGATCCCTAATGCATAAAAAAGACAAGGCATGGAAAACCTGATCCAAAACAAAATCCCCTCCTCACCTGCAAACTTATAAAGAACTTTGCAACCTTACAAAAAAAAAAACATCGACAAAGATAAAAATTATTTTTACAACAAACCTCAAACTTCACACAGGACCAACCCCAAAAAATTCTGGAACTCCATCAATCAAATACTACACCCAGGGAACCCCTTAATTCCTAATTCCTGCCCAAATAGTACTCCCCAAGAAACAGCATCCATATTTAACACATACTTCATTGACACCATCAGCAAACTGATGCAGACGCATAGCTCTGTCAACCCTCCAGACATCCCTACCTTCTCTATATCCAAAAACACTTTCTCTCTTAATCTAGTATCAACCAACTACATAAAACACCTGTTCCTGAAACTGAAGCCCTGCTCCTCCTCAGCTGACAGCCTACCTCCACTCTTTCTTAAGGCAGCTGCTAAGTCACTAGCTTTTCCTATCTCTCTTCCTATTAACTGCTCAGTAACAGAATCCAAAGTACCTTCTATCTGGAAATAATTCTTTGCATCACCCATTAACAAAGGAGATAGCTCCACTGAACTTTCAGACTTCAGGCCAATAGCAATTCTGTCCCCTCTCTCTCTAAAATATTAGAGGAATGTGTGCATAAACAAATCCTGGATTACCTAATACAAGAAAAATTACTAACCTCCACACAGCATGGCTTTTGCCCCAACCATGGTATCTCAACAGCCCTCATGTCCTTCACTAATACAATCTCACCAGCCACAGACAACAACAGACTGGTCTCCTGTTTATTCTTAGACCTCTCTAAAGCATTCAACACTATCTCCCACCCCTTGCTGCTGACCAAACTCTCTGACCTAAATCTTTCTAGCTCAACTATTTCCTAGTTTGCTAGTTACCTTACTGACAGACAGCAATCTGTTAAATGGCTTTCCACACTATCCCCCACTCTCCCCATCAAGATGAGAGTCCCTCAAGGATCAATATTTAGTCCATTATTGTTCAAAATCTTTACCAACCTCCTATGCACATCTTTCCCACAATCACCTCTCATAAAATATGCTGATGACTCCACAGTCATCACCATAACTGATAACCACTCAGATCTGATCACCCTTACCCAAAAATCCTCAAAGCTATTGAAAACTGGCTATCCGATAACCAGCTAATCTTAAATACTAAAAAGACTACACTCTTGCTTTTTTGGCCAAGCTCCCTCAACCACCTTAAGCCCTCTTTCTCTGTTTCATCCCTTAACAATGCTTCCATCACAGCTGAATCACATACTAAGCTTCTGGGGGTCACAATAGATGACCATCTCAAATTTGACCTTCACATGCTGAACTGCATCAAGAAAACTCATCAAAAGCTTGGACTCCTCTACAGAAAAAAAAAAAACTAAGATGGCGATGCTCTGAATGGCTGCGGCTACTCTGGCTACCAAATGTGCATTTTATGTTTTATGTAGTTTTCTGTCATTATGTTGTCTGTTTGTGAACTGCTTTGTTGGTCAGGTGTGTGGTTTCTACAGCAGTGGAGTTTTTCTGTTTGGTCAGGTGGATTTGTCTTGATTTTTGGGATCATTGGTTTTCCCAGCGACTGTTAAGCTGATAGTGTTTGTTTCTGGCCTTCAGGGATGGTGGTTGTGTTGAGAGCAGGTATCAGAGCCTGGTGAGTCAATTTTTGGACTCTTTTGGTTCTGTTGGGTCAAGGAATTGGTCCAGACTTAGGGATGTTGCTGATGTTGGAGGATGGAGCTGGTGATCTCGATGAGGATGGTGTAGATGAAGATTTCTCTGGCACTCTAAATCGTTCAGGCCCATACCTCTCAACTGTACTGAATTCCTCTGTATTTCCTATTTTTGGGGGCAAAATAATAGGGTGACATGAATTCCCGAGTGACCCCTTCAAATCGCGATTTTGTTTTGCTGCCCTTGACATGTTAGTAGTAGTGAGTTCTTGACTCAGGTGACTGATCGTTGCATGCATTTAGCGGAGTTCTAATTATTAAAAAACCTAGAGGAAACTGCAAGGAAGAGTGCGATTTCTTCATTCCTAAACTGAGATTGTGTCATAGCCCTTGTTCTGTGCTATCTATAGCTGTAAGCGAGTGAGAGAGAGAGAGAGGTTGTTCACTTTATTATTTTACACTCGCTGAGCAGCTATTTAGCTAGTGTAAAAAAATATGTGCATGCGTGTATGCCTGTTTATGTTTATTCTGCATGTGTGAATGAATGCATGTATAAAAGCAGAAGAGAATGTGTGTGTAAGAGATCAAGAAAGAGTAAGAGCGATCTGACTGCATGTATGGAAGCAGAAAAGAATGTGTGTGTGAGAGATCGAGAGAGAGTAAGACCGATCTAAATGCACATATAAAAGCAGAAGAGAATGTGTGTGAGAGATCAAAAGAGAGAATGGAAGCAATCTGAATGCATGTATGAAAGCAGAATACAGTGTGTGTGTGTGTGTGTGAGTAGGGTTGCCATCTCTCCAGGATTGCCCTGGAGTCTCCAGGATTGTTATAGCATCTCCCATCTCCCAGAAGTAATTACATTACACTCTCGCTTAACTGGAACTCAAGCAACTGGCATTCACTCACACAAGGTCATGCTCATTCTCTCTCTCCCGATCTCACACACACACACACACACACACACACACACACACACACACACACACACACACACACACACACACACACACGCACACACACACACACACACACACACACACACACACACACACACACACACACACACACACACACACACACACACACACACACACACACACACACACACACACACACACACACACACACACACACACGCACACACATACACACACACACACGCACAGCCACTTCCTCATTCATACCTGCATTCATTCACACATCGCTCTCACTGTCTGTCACATGCACATGCCATACACCCACTTACGCATTCATTCGTACATTGCTGTCTCTCTCTCTCTCACACACACACACGCACGCAGCCACACACTCACTTACCTCTCAACTGTACAGATTTTCGCAGAATGTCTAGATTTTTGCCTCATATTTTTGGTCCATTTCTCATAAAATTGTGTTTTTTTTGGCATATTAGTGGGAAATAATTAAAGACTGAAGTTAGAAAAATAATGACAGACATTTGAGTTTCAGACTTCATACCCTTCAGGAAATGCATGCTAATGCAAAACCTGTTATTCTATCAACTTTCTAAGTTTGTAAGAGCAATGTTTAAAAATTGTCCCTATTTTTGGGTCTTTGTCCCACTTTTACTTATGCTTTTGTCTAGATTTCTTGCTCTAAGAGGTATTCCACTTGACTTACACATTCATTTACACATCGCACACTCAATCTCCCGATCTCTGTCACTCACACACACACACACACACACACACACACACACACACACACACACACACACACACACACACACACACACACACACACACACACACACACACAAAATCTCTGGCTTCAGATACCTCTCGACCTCTTAGAGCAAGAAATCTGGACAAAGCCATAAATAAAAGTGGACAAAGTCCCAAAAATAGGGACAGTTTTAAAATATTGCCCGTTCTTTACTGCTTTGTCCAGATTTTTTTGTTCTTAGAGTTAACTCTCTAGCAACCGGAAACGACACTTATCTGGCATCCACCAAGAATAGGGGAATAAAAAAGCTGATTAACCATTTCCTTAGTTTTATTATTTATTTCACTTTAGTGGGTTGGTTTTCCAAGCAAGAAATTTCTTATCCATGTCTACATCTTTTTGGGTGTGGCTGGACTATCATCCATCTATGACACCTTAAGATCAACCCTATAGCTGCCTGCTGCCCTGGAAGCAGAGTCTGTATTGTACCAATCCCCATGGGTGCTAGATAACTTAGAGTCTACTGTATGTAATTTGTTGCCTTGGCTGCACTGCGCATGATCAATAAAACCTCGCAAATCTCAATGGCCGAATCAAAGCATTCGGATTCTGAATCTAAAAGTTGTATAAAGGCAAAAAAGAAGTATCACTGTTCATTCAATGATGAATGGTTAAAAGAAGACAATTTTAAGGACTGGTTGGGTGAGAAAACAGAGTCTGAAGCAGAATACAAAATTTGCCATCACACATTTACAGTACAGAATGAGGGACGCAGATCAGTAGTAGTGCATGAAACATCAGATAAACATAATAAAAATGTGAAGCAGATAAAGCAAAATACAGTCATGATGAGCTTCTTCAGAAAACCAAATACCAAAGAGGGCGATCTTATAACTGCTGAAGTAACTAACCATAGTGTTAAGCATTGTCACAGTTATGCAAGTAACGATTGTGGTAACAAGATAATGGGAACTATTTTCCCAGAATCTAGTACTGTGAAAAAGATTGCTTGCGGCAGAACAAAAGCTCTGGATCCTGCTTCACAAGAACAGTTGATCTCTGACTTACAAGAATCAAAGTACTTTTCAATAGCAACTGGCTCTTCAAACAAAGGAAGCGTTAAATTTTTTCCAGTTAAAGGGCAGTATTTTTCAAAACAAGAAGGAATAAAACATGGTTTGCTAGACTTTTATGAAGATTCAGATGGAAGCAGTGAGGCAATAATAGGTAGATTAGTTGATGTGATAGAGAAAAATGGATTAGACATAAGAAGAGTGTCTGCATTTTCTCGGGGATAATGCTGCAGTGAATTTTGGCAAGAAGATTTCTGTGTATGAGAAACTGAAAAAAAGCAATTCTGAACTCATTTCAGCAAATTGCAAGTGCCATATTCTGCATAATTGTGTTAAACAGACATGCAAAACGTTGTCAATGGATGTTGAAATTCTCATTCTCAAAGTTTATGCTGAATTTTCCGAATATGCCAAACGAACTGCACAGCTCCAGTCATTTTTCAAGTTTGTTGAACTTGAGTATGAAGACATTCTTTGTCACGTACCAACGAGATGGTTATCATTACTTCCAGTACTTGAAAATAATACTTCTAGTATGGCCTGCTTTGCAGTCTTACTTTGTTTCATGGAGAGAAGAAGAATGCCACAAAGTAATTTGGGATGTCTTTAGAGACGAAGAAAGCGAGTCCATACCTAGACTATACTATTGTTTCTTACACAATGTTATGAAGGTCTTTCAAAGCAGTGTGCTAATGTTACGAGTCGAATCAAACTACTAGTTTTGAACTGCATGATATTATGGTTGGAGCAAGACAGAAAACTGCAGATCGCAGGCAAGACAAATTTTATGGAAAGGCTGCTGCAGACATGCTTAAAAGAATTCCACAGGATAAGAAAAGGCACTTTGAAGCTTATCAATTCTACAAGTGTTTAAACTACCTAGACAAGTGATATAATTACCAGGATTCAGAATTTCAAGCAATGAGAGCTTTATCCTTGAAAGAACCTGTGATGTGGAGCTTATTCGAGAAACTGGCAGACAAGTTGCACATTGACATCAACAAAGACAAGTACTGTGATGTCTGCTGTATTCTGTGTGACATCCAAACAGAGCTGGTAGTAAAAAATTAATGAGTGGTTGATTGATGGAAATTAACACATAGGAAGTGTGGTGAGGAACTCTTTAAAGTTGTATACTTCGCATTTTCTATATCTGTGTCGAATTCTTCATGTGAACAAAGTTTTCGTGTGATGAATTCTTTGTGGACAAAAGAAAGAGATTGTCTGGGACTTGGTGTTTTGCGACATGAGCTGCAGCTGTGCAAAAATTTGAGGCATATTGTTCTCATTTTCATGAATTCTTGATGAAGACACCCAAATTGTTGGCAGCTTCAAGATCTGATCAGAAATATACTTTTAAGCGCAAGTAGTTTTCATGCCTCTACCAACACAGGCAGAATGAACATTTGAATAATTGGTTTACAGTTTATTGTTTTAAACTTTTCCTGTACATAGTATTCGTTGTACAATCATTATGAATATTAACATATTAAAGATTGATAGTTTCTGAGTCGGACAGCACTTAGGCCAAACAATACGGTTTGTGTTTCACATTAAAATAGCATCTCCAGTAATTAGCCTTATGTGAGGTGGCAACCCTATCTGTAAGAGATTGAGAGAGAATGAGAGCGATCTGAATGCATGTAGAAAGCAGAAGAGAATGTGTATGTGAGAGACTGAGAGATAGTGAGAGCGATCTGAATGCATGTAGAAAGCAGAACAGAATGTGTATGTGAGAGACTGAGAGATAGTGAGAGCGATCTGAATGAATGCATGAAAGCAAAAGAGAATGTGTTTGGGAGACTGAGAAAGAGTGTGAGCGATCTTGTGTGAGTGAATGCATGTATGAATGGGTTTAGTTATGGCATAGGTAAAGTAGGTTAAGAGCATGTGTGTGTGTGTGTGTGTGTGTGTGTGTGTGTGTGTGTGTGTGTGTGTGGGTCAGTACTGGATTTACCGGTGGGATGCTAGATGTTCAACACGGATTTTCCAAACTCCTTAACTTGTAATAAAGGATCGCATTATAGCTTTTTGATAATACTTCTTAAAATCCTAAGTCAGAAATGCTGCCAGCTTAATAAGAGTAGCAAGTTGAACTTATGCTGGAAAGATACAACAGGAAAAGCTCAATATTCTATGTGAACAGACACGTGAATAGTATTTCTGTATGACAGCATTCCCAGACCAAAATAGATCATTACAATTTCACATTACAAACAACCAATAGCTTCATGATGAAATAGAATTGTAATCCTGCATGTCTGAATGAATAACTGCACAAGTCCTGTCTACTGTCACTGAGGTTCAGGATCCTTTACAGCCACCATGGCAAACAAACTACCACTGGGCATTTTTGTATCTAGATAATTAAGATATGACTCCAGCTGGTGCCACTATTGTGTGTTAAATCTCAACAAAGAATGACAACTGTTTTCCTTCTAAGATCCTTGCCACTGTGTATTCTTTATTCTCTGAGTAAACAAACATCATCTGCTATTTTTCATCTGCCTATCTGCCTAGAAAAAGATGTATGCCCTCTTCTATTGGGTATATGCTTGTCTACCTCAGAAAAGTGTGTATTCCCATCAGAAAATGACTGACTTTAGTTTACTGCCTTTGATAAGAAGTTTTTGTGCGATAGGCTTAATAGCCTCTATTGTCTCTATTTTATAAAAGCTCCACAGATTTAATTTATTTTTATTTTATTTGCATTCTTTAACCATGTTATCTGAACTATGCAGTCTCTTTACAATGGTTTCAAATACAAGGGTATATTTTGAGATACAGTCATACCTCTCAATCTCTCAGAGCAAGAAATCTGGACAAAACCAAAAATAATGGTGGAACAGAGGCCCAAAAATAGGGACATATTTTAAATATTGCTCTTGTAAACTGTCACACAGTTGCTAGAATAACAGATTTTACATTATTATGTATTTTCTTATGGATATGAAGTCTGACATTTGTCTGCCATTATTTATTATTATTTAGTGACTTCAATCTTCATGTCGGTATCATAGAATTCTAGGCGGGGTTACATGATTATATATGCAAATTTTATATTAACGAATGCCCCGATTTTTTGGCCAGTTGTACCCATTTGTCATGAGCCTTTGTCCAGATTTTTGACGTTTCCACGATGAGGTATGTTCGGGCTTCAGGTAGTAGAGTGCCAATAGTGGGATTGGAGTGAATTGGAGCTGAATCGACTGGGACTTGGAACATTTGTTGGCGTTTGAGGATGGAGTTGGCGACAGTGTGGTTGGTGTGTATGGTAGGATGGCTACAGTCACTGCAATTGCCATGGGATGGGCAGAGCATGGTTACTGCAACTTCAATGGTTTCAGATAGTTTGGACTCTGTTGTTGCTGTTGCTGTTATTGCTGTTGTGTTACTGGTTTTGCTGTCGCTGTTATTGCTGTTATGTTACTGGTTTTGCTGTTGCTGTTATGTGTACATGTCTTTTATGTGTACATTTGCACATGAGCTTAGAGAAATGTAATTTCGTTCAGCTGTGCACTTGTGTATGGTCTGAATGACAATAAAGTTTTACTTCGAACTTTGAACTTTGAAAAACAAAAAAAATCCTATCAAATGAGGCTAAACTCCCTCTTTTACATGGCTATATTCTCTCTAGTCTCTTCTATGGCTCACAAATCTACAAACCTCAATTAGCAAAACTAGAAACCACCTATAATAAAGTAGCCAGATTTGCAGCTAACCAAACCTTTAAATCTCACCACTATCTTTCTCTCAAAGTATTAAACTGGTTTGAATTTCCCCACCAACTACTTCTCTCTCAGCTGTAGATCATACATTCCATCCTGTATAAGCCCTCCCTGTGTCCTGATATCTCCTCACTGGTCTCCCTCTACACCCCTACCAGGGCTCTCAGAAGATCAAAATCTATTACAATTCTACAAGCCTCAAACTACAATAGGACATAATCTGTACAGTTATTCCCCTTCCCTCTCTTTGAACAAACTTCCCCTGGCTATTAGAAGTATAAACCACCTAGAACAATTCAAAATTGCTCTAAAAAACTTTTTAACTAGCACCTAGACGTGCCACTGTACATACCCTCCCTGATCTTATCCTTACTCACCTACCATAGCTTCTCTGGTAAAACTGCCTTCATGCTTATTTTATCACTCCTGACTACAATATCTAAATCCCCTGACACCTCTAATACTGTATATAATACACATTATTTGTACCTTTTTCCTAACTGTTTGCATTATACCCCATACATTACATGTATAAATGAATTCTCCAAACAGCTCTTCTTTTGATGTGCTTACTGATTACTGTATTGGAAATATGTGAGACTAACGGCTTTTAATTGCCTATTCAATCCTATCTTGAACTACCAATGCTTTTCCATAACCTGTGACTCCAAATATTGTACATTTTTATATTGTAATCTATGGCTTTACTATTCTATTTATTGTACTATTTTTATTTTTGTTTTATTATTATTGGTATTATTAGTATTATTTATATATAATTGTGGAGCTTTTCTCCCCGAGCCTGCACTGAAAAAGGGCAACAGCTGTCACACTATCCCAGGCAACAAATGTCAAATAAATAATAAATAATAATAATAATTTCTGTGTCCCCTCTGCCTAACATATTTATGCATCATGCTTATTTTGACAGGAAGTAAAGAAAAAAACAGAAATTTTATCAAAAGAAATAGTAATATAATGTTGTTAGCTGAATATATGCATCAACTCAGTTGTCAAGCTTCTATTTACCTATCCATATATATTATATATATAAAATACTCTACATACATTGATATCTATATGTATATGTATATGTGTATATATATATATATATATATATATATATATATATATATATATATATATATATATATATATTTATCTAGATCTATCTATAGATATATAGGAGTCATATCAACAATGGCCACCATCTAGAGTCAATGCTCACACTGCCGGGTGACTAGACATATACATATCTATATCGATATTTATATATCTATATGTCTATATATATATATATATATATATATATATATATATATATTTATATACACACACACACACACACACACACACATATATATATATATATATATATATATATATATAGATAGATATAGATATAGATATAGTTCTACTTCCAAATCTCAAAATACTGAAATATCGAATTTCAGTATTTCAAGACCAGAATACCGAAAGTACAGTTGTTCAAAATTTGAAATTGCATAATGACAAATCTGAGATTGCCCCAAGTAGTTGTGGCATGGTCTGTTCTGCTTAGTATGCTGTCCCTTTATGGTTTAGTGGTTTCTGGGTTGTAAACATGGTGGCCGATGTGTGGTAATGTTCAGAGATTCAGGCAGGTTTGTAGTGTGTAAGGGTTTTGGGCAGAAATGTGTTTTGTTTTAGTTTTTTTTGGAAGTCTGAAGAGTAGGTTGGGGGTAGGTAGGTGAGAGTGTGGTGTGTGTAAGTATTGAAAGTGGTGATTTTTGTACATGTGATATATATGTTTCTCATGGGTATAAGTATGACAGCGTGCAGTGGAAGTGTAGGGTGTGTAACAGTAGGTTTGTTTTTTTTTTTTTGTAGTAGTGTGACCTCAGAGTTGGTATATATAAGTAGCGGGAGTGCCTCCCACATTGGGGGTGCAGAGGAGCTTGCCCCTATGCTTAAACATGTAGTAGTGTAAAGTGTCTTGACTTTTTTGCGTTTTATGTTGGGAGAGGGTTGGGTCTTTACATGTGGTGCTTTATTTTTGATATTTTGAATGTCAGTGTTGTGATTTTTCATTTTTATGGAAGTTCATGATTTTGGTCTCGAGATGTTGAAATTCGGTATTTCAGTATTTCATGATTTGAAAGTAGAACCACAGATGGACAATACAGTCACAACTACTGAAACCTACACAATTGCACTTTATAAGCACTTACATGAGTGCATGGATCGTGATGTCCCAAACAGAACCAAAACGCTATCCTCCAAAAAAAGGAAGCCAATCTGGTGGTCCCCTGCCATAAACAAACTGTACAACAGAAGGAAGAAACTGTTGCAAAAGAGAGTAAAATCCCATGAGTGGAGGGGCTCCCTGGTCAGCCTCAGTAAGAAGATGCAATCCTTGATAAAATCCTCCAAAGCTAGTTACGAAAACAAAATCACCACTGATTTTAAAGACAACCACAAAACATTCTATAGCTATGTCAAGAATCTCAATGGCAACACTCAGATCTGCTCTGAGTTACAGCACAATGGCACTAAATATACAGACCCAACTGATATTGGAAACATCCTGGCAGATAGGTTCAGTGCTAACTTTACCCCCCTCTCACCCCCTAAACAGCCCATCTCTATACTGGGAAAATGCAAAGTTCCTGTAATCACAGCTGCACAGGTAAAAACCACAGTCTCCAAAGCCAAGAACACAGCATCTATGGAACCAGACAACATCCCAGGCTATGTTCTACACGAACTACAGAACAAACTGGCACCCCACCTAAGTACCATGTTCAATCATAGCCTCACCTCAGGCTATGTGCCTGCTGAATGGCACACAGCGATGGTTATCCCACTTAACAAGGGGGGAGCCACCACGGACCCCAGGAACTACCGCCCCATTAGCCTGACGAGCCTGGTCTGCAAGACCATGGAATGTATCATCATGCAACTTATAAACAAAGACATTGGTAATCTCCAAACTCTGGACCCCACCCAGTTTGGGTTAGTAAAAGGCAGCTCATGTCTCCTAAATCTGATAGACTTCTTTGAAGCAGTCACCAAAGCCGTAGACAAAGGTAAGGTGGTTCACACAGCCTATCTAGATCTTGCCAAGGCTTTCGACACCATCCCCCACTCTGGAATTATAGATAAACTCACTAAACTAGGTATAAATCCCTATGTCACAAGATGGGTTGCCAACTGGCTCACTGACAGAACCCACACTGTGAAAGTAGCAGACTCCAAATCCAACTTCAGACCAGTGACAAGTGGAGTACCACAGATTTCAGTCCTGGGTCCTCTCCTGTTTGGTATCTACTTCTTTGAAGTACAGGCTAACACAGAAGGTCTTTGGCTAACAAAGTTCGCAGATGACTGCAAACTAAGAGTCATAATCGAAACTCCTAATGATGTGGACATCCTACAAAAGGGCCTCACTGAGACAGATGCCTGGTGTCAAAGCCATGGCCTCAAGCTCAATGCCAAAAAGTGCATTGTCATCCCCTTTGGTAAAAACTCTGTACCCATAAATTACAACATAGGCGGTAGTATACTTAACACCGAAAGTGTGATAAGAGACCTTGGGACATGGGTGGACAGTAGTCTCTCCTTTGATAATCACATCGCCACAGTAGTCAGGAATTCCTTCTATGTGGCACACCTAATCACAAAAGGTTTCTCATCCAGAAAAAAAGAGGTCATTGTTCTCCTCTACTCATCACTCATTAGACCCAGTATAGAGTACAACGCCCCTTTTGGTATGTACCTCACAAGACTTCTATAACAACTGTAAAGGCCACAGAAATACCTCTCAAAGAGGATTACCGGCCTCAAACAGATGCCCTATGCAGACCGTCTCAAAACACTCCAGCTTTACTCCGTCGCATATCGCCTACTTAGAGGTGATCTCTGCCTAACATACAAAGCTATGTCAAACCCAGAGCTGTTGGACATGCTCCCCTTAAAGAAATCCCAATCCCTCCGAGCTACACGCTCTAGGGACCTAATCCTTGTCACCACAATAAACAGAACATGCTGAGGGATAGATTCCTGTCCCAGAGACTACCTATCTATATCAAACAAAGCTCCTCATTAGCACTCTTCAAGAAAAATCTTGATGATTGGATGGGAAATAGGAAATTCACCCCGGGGATCACTTCTGTGGCTCTGCTCGACAGTGGCACAGGAAAACAATTTTCTTGGGTGGCAAAAGCCAGGGTACCTTTTTGGCTGGGCTTGTATGGGCCCCAGGGCTGATAGCCTAGTACCTACCTATGAACCTATGAACCTATGAACACACACACACACACACACACACACACACACACACACACACACACACACGCATATATATATATATATATATATATATATATATATATATATATATATATATATATTTACACATAGTTTTCAAAGGTACTAGGCTAGCTACCCTTGTGGGCCATTTTAAGCCTATCCAATTTCCCTTTCAAAGGTTAGATCAAACCCTATATCTTGTGTAATGAAAGGAGATACTTCCAGCCTAGCTATCTGGAATTTTGTAAATAATTATGTCATTTGTGAATATTAAGATGATTCATATAAGATAGTTGTGTTACAAATGTGTTAGAACTGTATGTCAGGTATATATTAAACTGCTGGTACAGAAGTGTGGGTTGAAAAATTTTTTGCAAGTGCTTAAAATGTAACCACAGCATGACCTACTGGAATAGAACAGAAATGTGCCTGCTCTATTGTAACTGTTTAGATGTAGGTATTTTAACAGTGGAAACTGGAATACAGAAGGTTAACTTAATAAAAATAGCTGAAATTAAATTATTTATGGTCAGGCCATAAAACTATGTTATCTTTTAGTTTCAGTGCAGCAAAAGAGACAATGTCTAAAACTAGGGAGTTTTCTGCATTGTCTTGGAAGTGTTTTATGACTTTCACCATTTGTCAAAGATCTGAGGAATAGCCTTTGTCTGTGTATTTTCACAGGTGGATGCTAAATGCTGCTAGCTTTCAGCAGTGGGGGGTTTCACCTGGGATAGAGTCAGATGACAAGAAATTAGGTTATTCTGCAAGCTATCCCAGCAGTAATATCTGAGATATTAATTTAAGAACTCT
Source organism: Protopterus annectens (assembly GCF_019279795.1). NCBI lineage: Eukaryota > Metazoa > Chordata > Ceratodontiformes > Protopteridae > Protopterus > Protopterus annectens. The sequence continues at coordinate 735,989,759 of NC_056741.1, read as the reverse complement.
CTGAGAGAGATTGCATTCTGTATTCTGGCTTGGACATGACAAGATCCATTCACCACACATCTGCCTTGCTGCTCTAATTAAGTAAGTGTACTAGGGTATAGTAATTATTTTGGAAATAGTCAGGAATATAGGAAAGCTTAATTTATGTGTTTTCCCTTATTTATTTGAGACTGTCCTGCAATGTTGTTTTAAATATTTCCTGTGATTTTGAACTCTGACATCACTGTAATTATATACTAAGTATTCTCTTGTTCTTTTATTATTTAATATTAAATATATTTAAACCTTTCACTGTGGTCTTGAGATATTTAAGTTCTGAGAATACTTGCATATTTATTTGGTTACACTGTGTGGGCCACTCCTAATAGCCTTGCTCTTGGTAAAACTACCATTTGTATTAATAGTAACATTACACAGTAAGATTGGACACCCTTTGTTAAGGGTCTTAAAGTAGCTGATAAGGAGCTGGCTGGTGGCAGTGATAACTACCTTATAGTCTGTTCAAAAGGGGCATAGCTAGTAAACCTGTGCCAGCCTTTCCCAGGTGTGTGTGTATGTGTGTGTGTAAATCAAACCTTAAAGACTGTGTGTCCTTCAGCTACTTGGGCAATGACACAAAGCACTGGTTGGACAGAGAGGGTGCTGGAGGTCTTTGGCCACTCAGCTAAAATCTCAAATCTGTAGCTATCCCAGTGGGGAGTCTTATTGGAGATCTGGAGAAAGAGGGAGAAACGAACCCCGGACTAACTGTGGTCTCTGTGTGCTCTTAAGGGAAATTGCACCTAATGGAAATACTGTGTGTGTAACTTGTCATCCTCCCAATGTACGTCCTCCACTGGTGCCATTTGTGAGGATTGAGGCTCTTTGATTACTGGTCCAGTGGAGGGTTATCACATTTATTGGTTGGCAAAGGTAGGATATCCACATATTGGGATTCAGTGGTGTGGATATTGAATTCCTGTAGCCTGTAAACAGAGGTCACTAAAGAAGGCATTTGTACTTTCAATCAGCCACACAGTGAACATTCAGAGTTTCATATCACAATAGTCTTTTTTTGTTAACATAGCTAGTCAGAGAGAGCAGGCAAGATGATAGCAGAGGAGTGTGGCAAGCTGACAAGGAGCCATTTGGCTGAGATGTGCCAAGCTAAAGGATTGGGGCATGCCAACCTGACTAAAGCAGAAATGATTGCAGCCTTAGCCACAGCTGCAGCACAGACCAGCAACCAGGAAGACAACCAGACTGGCCATGAAAATGTACAGTGCTCAGAAAATGGAGAGTTCAACCTTTCCACGGAGAACTTAAAAATCCATCTGGAATTAAAGAGACTTGAACTGGAGGCCAAACGTTTAGAAATAGAATCAGCAAAGAAAATGCCACATTTGTAGGATGAAGCAAAGGAAAGATTGTAGCAGGAGAAACAAATGGAATTAGAAGCTGCAGAGAGACTGAGACATCTGGAAGCTGAGGAAAATGAGAGGCAGAGCCAACTCTCTTAGATACAGTCAGGAATATAGCAACACTCAGTTTAGATGCTTTCTTTAGTTACTTGAGACTTTCCTGCAATGTTGTTTTAAATATCTCTTGTGATTTTGATCTCTGACGTCACTCTAATTGTGTACTGAGTATTTTCTTGTTTTTTTATTATTTATTATTAAGTATATTTGGACCTTTTGTTATGGCTAATCTGTCTAGAGATATTTGTTTTCTGGGAGTGCTTGCATATTTATTTGGTGGCACTGTGTGGGCCACTCCTGGTTGCTTTGCTTTTGATAAAATTACCATTTGTATTGGCAGTAACATTCCATGGTGAGATTGTATACCCTTTTTTAGGGACCTTAGAGTGGCTGATGAGGAGTTGGCTGGTGGCAGTATTAACTACCCTCCGATCTGGGCGAAGGGGGGGTGTGGCTGGTGGGCCTGTGCCGACCTTTCTCAGGTGTTTGCATGTGGATCTTACCTTGGGGAGTATGTGTGTGTGTGTGTGTGTGTGTGTGTGTGTGTGTGTGTGTGTGTGCATGTGTGTGTGTGTGTGTGTGTGTGTGTGTGTGTGTGTGTGTGTGTGTGTGTGTGTGTGTGTGTCAGCTGCTTGAGCGGGGACATGGGGCACTGGTTGGACAGAGAGGGTGCTGTGGGTACTGGCAACACCTTGTGACTGTGAGGTGTCAGCTGCTTGAGCAGGGACGTGGGGCACTGGTTGGACAGAGAGGGTGCTGTGGTTACTGGCAATACCTTGTGACTGTGAGGTAAGCATATTAATGATTACATCTTTATATTAATTTACTAATATAAATAAGTAGTTTGGACAAGCTTATTCCATTATTGCAGAAGTCATTGTATGATATAATTTTAATGTTATGGATAATAATTTTTAGCATTTCAGGTTCCCTAATCTGTTGTTTCCTCCACACAGCAATGTGTTTCATACATGCACTCTCAAATAGATTTGGATCAAACATTGCAATATAGACCATACGACAATCGTGGAAAGCATTGTATAATAGAACCTTTTTATATTATGGATATTTATTATTAGTATTAGTTTACACAATCTGGTTTCAATATCTCCAGCAGTGAGTTTTAGGCATATACTTTCAAACAGTATTGAATTAATCCTTTCAATATCGACCAGGCAGAAGTCACCTCTTAGTGTTCTAAAAGAAGCAGAATACAACGAGGCTCCCTATTATAATTCTGAGACTTGCAACATTAAGTTCCTGAATTATGAAAAACAAAATGCAGAAATGTGGAGACTATCCAAATAAAAAGCATCAGACCACCAGGCTGATAGATAAAATGACAGCTTCTTTAATAAAACAGCAGAAACAGGTAAGTGATTTCAGGTAAAACCCTTCATCAGAAATTAACAAAGCACCAAGGGCAATATTTAAAAAAACAGCAACAGCCAAAAGAAACTCAATAATGAACTCTCCACCTCTTCATGGCGAGTTTGAGAGGCACAGCACCATTCAAGCCAGGAGCCTTGTCAGCCCTTAGCTCAATAATACATTTGGCTTCATTATATTCAGTCAAATTTACAATGTCACCCCCCCCCCACAGTGTTCAACTTCACAACCTGCAACACCATAAAATTAAATACATGTCCTTCATTGCTTTTAATATGTTAACATAAGGCAATATGAGCATCACACAAACGTATTGCTGAAAAATGCTTTAAATCCTGTCTTTTAACCGACAGTTGGTCTTTCCTACATAAAGTAAGCAACATGACCTGCACTGAGCTAAATAAATAACATCCTTAGTCTGGCAGTCAGCATAATGAGTAAAAAGAATACCTTACATTAGTGCTGGGGTGTATAAAGAAGTTCTGCCTCATAATGTAAGTCCAAGCCTTACAATGTCTGCATGGAAAAGTGCCCGTACATTGATGGGAAGTTGTCATAGAAGACTTCATTATCATTCCTTTGTCTCTACATAATAAATCCTTCAAATTATTATGCCTAAAACTAAAAGAAGGATTTGTCTCTATAACATTTCTAAGTTTATCATCAGTTAACAAAATTTTCCAATTATTGCGTATGATCTGGCATACACCCCCTATATTATTACTATACCTTAAAAAACACACGTGGTACATCAGTTTGTGTGCCCCTATCCCTGGAGACCTGTTGCCCAGTGTAACATCTGAGAACCAGGGTTTCGCTTTTGTGGCTCTCTCCCTCCTGCTGGCCTCAACAGCTGTCTGCATGGTTTTCTGGTTGTAACCTCTATTAACAAAATTAGTGACCAACTTATCAGACTCCTTATTAAATTGTTCTTCTTCTGTACATAATCTAGATTCTCTACATACCTGACCTTTTACCACATTTTTTAAATAAATGCTTAGGGTGCATGCTATCAAAAGCTAAATAATTATTCTGCCAGCAGTCCTTCCTATACATAGAAGTCTGAATGATACCATCCAAATAATCAATCTCAAAATCTGAACATGACACACTAAATCTTAGAAAATCTGTAGTAGATTCTAGATAGACAATAAATGAATGTAGTTCATCCTGTGTGCCCCTCCACAAAATAAACACATCATCCACAAATCTTACATAGTAACCCAAGTGTGCCTTCCATGCATGTTCATGTTTGAAAATCACCTAATTTTCCCAATATGCTAAAACCAAGTTAGCGTAGGAGGTCACACAAGGTGTCCCCATCGCTATATGGTAACCTGAATATAAAAAGATGTTATTTTACAGTATAAGCTGAAGCAGCGTGCCTATGGTCATCCTAGTAGTATCATTTAATGCTCCATTACTATTTAACAAGGACTCTATGGCAACTAAGCCATATTCTTCAGAGATTGCAATAAATAAATTATTTATATCTAAGGTGGCAAAAAGATGGTTGCTAATGTTGGGCTCAGTCTGAGTGTAAGCATGCAGGGAAGATAAGAAATGGGCAGTATCCTTTAAAATCCTGGGTACACAGGCTATCACTGACTTTAAGTTTGACAGAAGCATTCTCCATCACCCATCCTCTGTCTGACACTATGGGTCTAAGTGGTGGATTTATGGGGTCCTTGTGTATCTTAGGTAGTGCCTTAAACACAGTTACCACTGGGTGATCTATTAACACAAATTTATATACATCCTCACTGATGGAACCATTCGATTTGTGCGTAGTTAACTCACAATTCACATTACCTACCAAAATGTTAACTTCTAGGGGAAAGAATTTCCTATAGGTCAATGGTCATTTTGCATGTCTGTGACCTTATCAGGATAAAATTGCTGGTTGATCACCACAACTGCTCCCCCTTTATTGGCGGGTTTAATTATAATACTATCATCCTACATTAATGACTTCAAAGCATCTCTCTGTCTTATTGTTAAATTATGATAAATATGCCCTTCTTTAGATGTTAAATGCATCAAAATTTCTTCCTCACAAGTTCTTAAAAAAGTAACAACTGTTGAATGGTATGGTGGAATAAAAACACTAGGTTGTCTTAATGTGTTGTTACCAATTACATTATCAGTGGCACCAAACATTTGCTTTAACATCAATCTCTGACCAAATAAATGTAGGTCAAGCATAACCTCACTAAAGTTTGAACCCACACTGGGAACAAAAGTTAGACCCTTGTTTAAAATCTGTAATTGTTCCTCACTTAACCTAACATGAGATAAGTCATAAACATTAGATGTAGCATAAGTAATACAATCACCATGAGAAGTCAGAACAACGTTTTCTGCCTCTTCACACTCCTTTGTTGCAAATGGTGTCTTTTCTGTTCATATTTTTTCCTGACCGCAACTGAGAATTTTGGAAAAGATGAACCAGTAAGAGACTTGACTCCCAGGCCCTGCAAACTTGTAGTATCAGTCAAAAATGTACTCAGTGTGCCGATTTTGTTTTGTAAAACAAACAATGATGAAAATGAAGTTTTTGGTCTAGCTCCTAGGCTCTTAAAATCAGTTGCAGCAGTATCAGTAGCATTAGAAGGACCTGATTCTATTATATTCATGTTCCAGACTCCCATTGAGTAAATTCTGCATTGTAGATGTGGCATCCTGGTCCCGCCTACATCCGGATAACGTGCCCTCCACTGCCGCAAGTCCCTCTGTTGATTGACACTTGAGGCGGGTTTGAATGCAGTGTGTACACGCTCAGCATGTGAAACAGGTTGTGTTTGTCCTGAGGCCAGGTAAAAATATTACCATGCAAAAAGTCCCTGTAATCCCTCATTAACTTTTTAGTTTTGATTTGCTGTAACTTTAAGTCTTAAGCAGCAACAGCACAAAATAGATCATCAAGCTTAGCTGAACACTGTTCACCAGCAAACCACGTTTCCAGTTCACATTGTTTCTTTTCAATAGACTGAATAAGTTAATTCTCCAGTGATGTAAAGAAATTAATCATCAACCGCATGTACCTACAACTAGTGTCCAAATTAATCTGTTGCCAATGTCCTAGCAGTTCCGCATAAACTTCTCCATAGGTGAGCATACACAAAACTCTGTTGGTTCATTCCATGGTTGTTACAGTACAAAACCAGACATATCCATAATTTATTTATTTTATTTATTTATTTTATATTTGTTGACCAGGCTAGTCTAGCTGGATATATGTCCATTTTCAGTAGAGGCCCGGGGAGAAAATCTCCATGCATAAGTAAATTACAAAATACAATAATTAAAAAATGACTAGATTCAAATACATTAGAGAGCAAAAATGCTTGGAAGAAAAAATAAAAATTGTTTCTATGCACAATAGTACAGAGTATTTGGATAGGTTTAAGAAACAATCAAGTACAAAGTCTTTGCATAGGTTTAAGATACAATCAAGTACAAGTTTACACAATATTTTAAAATTATCATTCATTAAGTCAAAGAAGGAAAAAGAAAAAAGGCAGGAAAACACAAGGGCAAGTATAAAGTTAGCTTCTATTGATTAATGCTGCAGAGGGGCCGTAGCCCAGGAGGAAGGGGTATAGCAAGAAGAGAAATAAGAGATATAAGAGGAAAAGTATGATTCAGTCAGGCTTAGAGCAGGGACAAAGCCGATGTATTTTTAGATGTTCTTTGAGATGTTTCTTGAAGAGTGGTGTAGATGAGAGAGATGTGACTGTTCTAGGAAGCTTGTTCCAGATTCTGCCCACAACATTGGTAAAAAGTGAGTCCCCAGCTTTATTATTAAATTTAATATTGGAAATTAGTAGCTTATTAGCTGAGCATAGTGTTGTAAGATTTTTATATGGGGAGATCAGGTTAGAGAGGATAGGGGTACTATTTGGGTGATAAAGAATTTTTTGTGTGATCAGAAGTTGATTATATAGTAGTTGGTTTTGTAGTTCGGACTATCTGAGTTGTTTAAAGTTGAGACAGTGGTGTGTTCTAAAAGGGGAGCCAGTGGCAAATCTGACTATATTATTATAGCTAGTTTCAAGCTTGCTAAGATTGTGCTTTGATAGACTGGTATATATGGCAGAAGCATAGAATAGGGTAGAAGTGAGATGAGTCTGGGCAATGGTGGTTCTAGCTAGCGGTGTGAGGACGGGTTTGATTCTATACAGGGAGCCCAGTTTTTTATTGACAGTTTTTATGGTATTGTTGATATGATCATCATAGCTGAGGTTATGATCTATGGTTATGCCCAGGAGATGTGTAGTATCAGGGGAAATACTAGTTCCATTATTGGAGGTAATTGTGAAGTGGACTTGTGGTGACTTTTGGGTGGGAGTAAAAAGTAATAATTTTGTTTTTTTTGGGGTTAAGGAGGAGGCAATGATGAGTGAACCAATTTTCAACAGAGTTGAATACAGTTTGTGTAAGGGTCTGGAGAGAGGTCGATGACTTAGCAGTACAGATTAAAGTGGAGTCATCAGCATATTGTATACAGGTGGCTTGAGGAAAAACAGTATAGAGGTCATTAATAAAAATGGAAAAAAGAAGAGGGCCTAGGATAGAGCCTTGAGGGACTCCAATGTTCACGGGGAGGGATGTGGAGAGATTATTGTCCCAGAGCACTGCTTGTTGTCTATTTTCTAGATAGGATTTAAACCAAAGAACTGCTTGTGGGTCAAGAGATTGGGCTTTTAGCACACTGATAAGTAAGTTATGGTTGACCATGTCAAAGGCTTTTGATAAGTCAATGAAAAGTGCAGAAGAGAGAGAGTTATTGTTTCGATTCCTGTTTATACAGTCAGTAAAAGTTAGCAGGACAGTAGTAGTGCTATGAAAGGGCCTAAAGCCATGCTGGCAGTTGGCAAGTAAATTATTATGGAGCAGGTGTTGAAGTAGTTGATGGTGAATATATTTTTCCATTATTTTGGCTAGTGGAGAGAGTAATGCAATTGGTCAGAAGTTGGAAATATCAGTGGATTTGCCTCCTTTATGTAAGGGGATTATATGGGAGACTTTCCATATGGAAGGGATGGTACCTTCTGAGATTGTTCTGTTTATAAGGATGGATATGGGATATGCTATGGCTTTGGAAGCTATTTGAAGGTATTCTGCTGGCAGACGGTCAGCAGAAGGGGTGCAAGGTTTGGGTTTTTGAAGGAGTTTGCAGATAAGAGATGTTGGCACAGGTTGTATATGGAAGGAAGGAACTGAACTATTTGTATATTGTAAAGGACAGGGGGTAATGGGAGATAGTGTTTTGCTAGAGTTTGAATGGCTTCAGTGAAGTAATTGTTAAAGGAATCAGCTATTTGCATAGGACTATTATGGGGAATTGAGGATGGTGTTGGAGTTTTATCCTGTCCTGGTTTGAGAAGTTTATTGATGCCTGACCAAAACTTTTGAAGGTTTTTTGAGTGAGATTGTTGAAGGTGGGAATAATAGTTTTTCTTGTCTAAGATAATGTCCTTTTTGGTAGCATTTCTTAGCTGTTTAAAGTATAGGTGGTCTGCAGAACTTTTAGAGGCTCTCCATTTGGCCCATATTTTGTTCCGTAGGAACATCTTTTCTCTGGTTTGTTTTGTGAGCCATGGGGCTATTTTGCTCCTAACTCAGGAAGAGCGAAGGGGGGCATGGCAGTTTCGGATTTGTAGGAATTTAGTATTAAAGTAAGAGACTGCTTCATCCAGTTTAAGTTGCTTTAGAGGTGACCAGTTACAGGCCTTTAGCTCATTTTGAAAGCTCTCAGCTTGAAAGTGTTTTTTTAGAATGGTAGGTTAAAAAAAATTTATTATTAGGGCTGTACACCATAAACAACCTTTGGGACTGGTCATGAATTATGGCAGCAATATACAATTTTTTATGGAACTGGTACAAAAACATTGGGACATATTATTAGCAGATGCATGTTTAAATAATTTATTACCATCAATATTCCTATTTTTGTATAGGAAGGCTACAACTTTAGGTAGCTGGTCTAATCACTATAAGAAAATGATTCCATCAAACCTCAATACAGACCAAAGCACTATTGAGAGTTACACCTTATCGGGGTGTTACCCGTGTGGCAACTGTAGTTTTTGTAGGTATGTATTTAAAACTGAAAGTTTTACTTCCAAAAATACTTCTGTTGTTTTTGAAATTCAAGTTTTTGGCAATTGTAATAACAATTGGGTCATTTATTTAGCGACCTATAGCTGCTCGGCATTTTATATTTGACTGACTTCCTATCCCTTTAAAATCATTATTTCTGAGCATCTTAGTGATATAAGATGCAGACGGAGTTCAAATGCTTTGTTTAAACATTTTATTTCACATCAGCCAAGTTCAATTTTGCAATTATAGATAGAATAACTTTGGATAGTAGGAATAAAAGTGGATGGCACAGTTTATTCAATAGAAAAGAAAAATGTGGATTATCACGCTGGGGTGGGGTGGGGGTTGTTCCTCCAGAACTTAATGAACAATTATTATTAACCAATCATTGTAGTTCTATTGCTTTTTAAGGCAGGATCTCAGATTCTTTCAGATTACACTGATGAAGGCTTGATGCCAAAACTGGTCTGTTTTTGGTTGGTTTAAATACATTTCTTTTGGCTCATGGACTTTGAGTGCTGGCCCTTGTTGGATTTCCATGTTATCAATATCAAATGGTTACCATATGATGACATTTCCTAAAGCCGTTATGAATAGTTCAAGTTTTCTAACACTATAATTATAATTATAATCAAGAATTCAGGCCAAAGCCAACAATAATAGCAGAATAAAGGCTCCATATCAGGAGAACATTTTAAATACTACTCTAATTCACTTTAAAAAGTTAATAGAATACCAAATTTTGTTTCAACATGCATTTTTTGGCCAGTAAGAAGTATGAAACTCTGGTGTCTGGATTTATTGACTGTGTGTAATCCTGAATCAGTGACAATCATCTAGAATCAAGCTTTACACCACCTGGTGGCTAGCGCTGCAATGGTTGTTCTTTCATAGCACACGTTCACAAGCACACTCACACCTATAGCCAATTTAGAATGTCAAATCCACCCACTACATGTCTTTGGAATGTGGGAAGAAACCAGAGTACTTGGAGGAATTTCATGCAAACACAGGGAGGATATGCAGACTCCACACAGTAGACACATGATGTCACGGTTGAAGTGACACCCAACCTCATGTGCAAAAATGGGAAAAGGGGTTGTGGATGGATGTAATCCTGAATGATTTAGCAGCAAACTAAACTTTTTTTATGAGAGATAGAGCAAAATTATGAGGCAAAATCAGGGACAGTATGTGAACTCAGGGGCAGTGACATGTATTCATTACTCCTTAGTGAGGTAAATAGAAGTGATTTACCCCTCCTGCTGTTTGGTGACTGCAAAATAACAGTCACTGATCTGGTGTAATAGTATCAGTGTCGGACAATATATTGCTATCTATTGAAATATGTGCAAACCTAGTATTGCTATGCCTTATGCTGTGTGTGTGTGTGTGTGTGTGTGTGTGTGTGTGTGTGTGTGTGTGTGTGTGTGTGTGTGTGTGTGTGTGTGTGTGTGTAAAAATTTCACTGATTTTTATCTGAGCACATACCCAGAATTGTCGGGACATATAAATTGCTCTTCTAGGTAGCAGCAAAAAAATGCAGTTAACAAGAAATTGGATTTCAAAAGTGAGGCATAAAATATATCACAGAACATTCATAGACTTAGATCTTCTAGACATCTAGTGACCCTCACTGCCCATATTGTATAAATGGATTTTAGCATGGACTTAGTGGTGGCCTCTGCTGTCAACTGCACCCGTTCTAAAACCAGCCATGTTCAGACATGTGTATACAGAAGTTTTCTGTAAGTTATGTGGGGGTGGGGGGTGGGAATTGTGTTGTCACTACTACTTTAATTTTCATCACTTTCAAATCTTAGAAGTATGCAGAGGAGGTCATGATAGCTTGTTTGGGCTGGGGACAGTGTGGTCATTGTTTCTTTTACTTTTCTAACAGACCCCAAAGGTGTACAAAGAAGGTTACTATTGCTTGTGGAGGGGCAGTGTGCTGTCTAGGAGCAACAAAGTGAAATACATTGCTGTAATCAGTATTGTTTTCACATTCTTTACAATCACAGATCAGGCACTTTTACAAGTGGCTACCTTTGATGGCAGTAGGGCTGAGGCGTGAGAAGGCATGCTATGTACAAGTGTGACAGCAGTCACTTGAAATACATTGACTGTGGCAATTTGAACTTTTACTTTCATCCTAATCTAACACCAGTAGAATGCCCAGGCAGTGACTGTCATTTATTTTTTTGGAGGGGGGGTTAGGGAGGCAGGCAGTATTCCCAGATAGGATATGTTTATCCTCACAACAACTGTCTTGTTAGTTTATTGTGAGCTAATGTTTTGTCAGTTTTGAACATTAAGCCTTGGGCACAATTTTTGTTTTCCTTGAAAGAAAAATAATAAGACTGAAATTCTTTTCTTACTCATGATTTTTTTTTAATCCATCATTTGGATTAAAATATTTGGAAAATGCTCTAAAATGGACCTGCCAGCATCTATAACCCAGGGACTCTGGCTTAATTGAGTTATTTTCTAAATGGTTATTACTGCATTGTCTTGATCATGAAAGGTGTGTTGAAAGGATGCATGGAAAACTAAAGCTGAACAACAGCATTGAATTTCTTCCCTTAATTTTAATTTCTGTTCAGGCCATCACTGGATGAAAAGATTGTGTAAAAAAACTTTAAAATGCATTCCAGAGCATATATAAAGTTATGGTTTCTTGAAAAAGCTGAAGAGTAGGGCAAAATGTGAGAAAAGGAAGAAAAATTAATGTTTATGGTGTGAGGAGTCCTAGATGGGGAGAAACAGAGGGGAACACTGGAGGATGTGTCTATGTGTATGTGCATGTGTGTGTGTGTGTGTGGGGGGCAAGGGCTGAAACAGTAAAAAATGCCTAGTGTGCCATTTCACCTAAGTCCAAACCAGTACATACACTTGTAGTGATGTATCATTGTTGCATCTACATGCCAATAACCACTAATGTCCTTTTGTGAGATGGACCAACATAGTGTGGTATACAGGCATTTTGTAATATAAGAACATTGTAGCTACAGGTCAGGCTGTGCATACTACTCCTAAAACCTTGCAGCATGAATGGAAAGGTTGCTTAGAGGATGTGTCAGTGACAGGATGATAATTAGACTGGATATGCCCAGGGGGCCACTGAATTGGCATTTACTGGGGGCCCCAAAATGCTATGTATCCATGTGCTATCTTTTTATTTAATATAACTGAGAGGTACTTGATTAGGCTTTCCTTAATTCTCTGTAGGAAACCACCAGATATGTTGTCTGATCCCACAAAACTTGAAGTATTAGGTATGAGGCCATACAATGGATATCCCCCATTGTCTCTGTATTAGTCTGACATATTGTTTCGCTTATTGTGAAATATGCAAACAGTTTTATTTTTTATTTTTTTTTTTTTAGTGAGAACATTTGCTCTGGCCAATAGCTGGGTGATCATGTCACTGTTTATCTTTAGTATGTTTCATTTACAATTGTTTCCTTTTCTTATGCACTTAAAATACCTTATTATCTCTTTTAGCCATTAAGACCAAGTTAAGTTGACAGTCACATCTAGATCTGATAAGAAAAATATTTAACTCTTGTACTTTATTAATCTAGACTTGCTTTTATGATAGGTAAGCAGTACTTCTTTTATTCTGATCTATATCTTAGTGTAACGCCACCATTTTTTAATTGACCTGATTATTTTCATGTTATTTGTACATGTTCGTTAATGCCAAACGTTAATAGTATCAGATAACTCATTGATAGCATTATGAACAGACTTACCTAAGTTATTGAGGATAGAATCCCGGTTTGTTTTCACAGAGACCCTGATTTAAAAGACTAAGGTTAATATGGGATAGTTGTTGATGTACATGATCTTATTGGATACATTTCTGAATGAGGTATGTATTGCAGAGAAAACAAGTGCATGGTCAGACATTATGTCTACTTGGGCATTGGACTGTCAAATGATTTTATATCTGGAACTGGAAAATAGTTTTGTGTTAAGTTTTTGTTCTTTACACAGGAATTCAATGATATGTTCTTTATTAGGTTCATAGGTTCATAGGTAGGTACTAGGCTATCTGCCCGAAGGCATTTATAAGCCTAGGCAGAATGTGTTGGCTTTCGCCACCCCATTAGATTAGTTCCCTGTGCCTCTGTCCAGCAGAGCCACTGAAGTGATCCCTGAGGTAAACTTTCTGTTTCCCATCCACTCATCAAGGTTTCTCTTGAAGAGGGTTAGCGAGGAGCTCTGCCTAATGTAGATTGGAATCTTGTTCCAGAGCATGGGACAGGAATCTAACCCTCCAGCACCTCCTATTTATTGTTGTGGTGAGGTTTAGTTCCCTGGAACATGTGGCTTGAGGGGATATGGTTTTCTTTAGTAATTTTATTAATCTAATAATACCGGTGCACATAAGGAGAACCCTCAGATGTCCTCCTGCTAAACTCCAACAAATGTTGGTTGATGTGCATCTGTATGTGCTTGAAATCTGTTTACTGTCGGGTGTTCATTTTGAGTCATAAATGCCACTACTAGATCGGTTCATTTACAGACAGTATCAACTTTTATGATGACATAGAAGGACTAAAGCAAGGAGACCATGTAAATTGGTACTTTTTGTACACTATTTTTATTTAGCTGTTTGATAACTGGGTACATAAACTAGCCAAAAGATCTTATCTGAAGACATTCTCGAAAAGACACACAAAAGTGTAATGTTCATATCCGCTGTGCAGCAGAGCATAATCCCATCAACATTCTTTTCATAAAATCTACCAGGAGCACACCATAACCTGGCAGTTTATAACAATTCAGAAATGTGAAATTGCATCCTTGTTTGTGCAAAGTCAGATCGTCATGGTGGTAGTAAGCAGTCAGGTGAGTTCAGAGGTGTAAGCCAGTTGTAGGAGGACCTATAAATTATAGGAAATAGGGAGGACTGATTACAGCCCATCATTTTCATCCCAAGATATATATAGGTTGGGCAGAACTATGGCAGTGAGCTGTGTGTGTAAAAATCAAAGCTTTCTCATGGCTTCACTGATGAGATCAAAAGCAATTGGTAGTAGACTGAGTATGGTGAACTCCTGAGATTCACAACAGAACTAGTGAAAGTGAAATCAGCAAAGAAGTGCAATTTTACTGTGCTTCCCAGTGCCGGCAGATACTGACACTGTCCTTCCTGCATGGCGGCTTTAGTCTCAGGAGTGCCGTATAATAGGAGTATGCTTGTTGATCACAGCAGCCTTCTTCTCTCTTAATGTCAGTGTGTACTTCACTAGAATTTTACCTCATGCATACAATTATCATTATGATGCATTCTGCATTGTTTTCTACCATATTGGACACATAGTTTGCTATTACTAATTGTATCACATTTCATATCACACTTTTCAAAACACTGTTCCCATTTATATAGGGCCTCCTTGGCTCAGTTCATGGCCTAGTCCCAAGAGTAGCTTACATATCTTTTAAAAATGCAAAATAAAAAATATACAAACTAAATAAGGATGTAAAAAAGCCATTTGTGCACATTGTTCCTGCCAGAGATACTCACTGTAAGTATAGAGGCACTAACTATAAGAATATGGTAGGTGATGTGAATATAAACAAAAACAAGATACAAAAAAGGCAGAATCTGAACGGTTTTTGCTTTCTTTTGACAGTTTGACATTGCCTACCATTGACAGAAATCCACATTAGGTTGAAAATGTTTGGTGTAACTAATTAGTTAAACATATGTGTCCCAAGGCCAGTCATACTAATTAAACTTCGAATGCAAAATCTGAAGCACATGGTTTCAAACTGCACTTAACATTAATCTATTTAACAGGTATCCATGTATGCTTAACTGAGTATTAAAAGCACAGTATGATCTCACATTTTGTAATATTTTATAAGGGACACTTTACAGGTTTGTTGTTATGGGATTGCTAACAGGCTAACCTTAGTTATATAACAAGTAACCTTAGTGTATAATTAGGCAGAGGATTATGTGGAGTAATCATGCTGAATTCTCAAGTTTCTAAAAAAAATGAATTCTGTTAAATTCCTCTTGTTTTAACATATTTGAATATGTTTGGGCTATTTCTTTTGAGAAGGATATACTCTGTATGACTACTGTAAACATCTGAAGGGACGAGGAAGAATATAGAAATGAAAAAGGGAGGGTAATAGAGAAGAAATTAAGGGAGTCTCTAGTCCCTTACAAGGAGTAGACATATACAAACACAATTATAGACAAAAGGCCAGAGAAGAAAAATACAAGAAATTACCTAACCAGACAGCTCAATGCAAAAGGAAGGAGAAAAGACAGCATTCAGTCAAGGGCTGATTTTTTTTCTGGCTCCCTACTGAAATTTAGGCACTTGAAATGCAGAGTACCGAAAAAATGAAAAAAAAAAGATCAAAAACACAGGAGGACTAGCCAGGGAATTGTTATGGCTAGGCTTGTATAGGCCTTTGGGCCGATAGCCTAGTACCAACCTATGAACCTATGGACAGCGAATCTCTAAAATCGTTCTTCTCCTTTAAACTTCTTTTTGCAAGGAGCAAGCCCCCTTCCACCCCCAAACTTATATATACCAATTCTGAGATTTCCATACCTCAGAGAAAAGGGAGTACTCTGAGAAATGGCATCTCGAACTTAGTATGTGTAATAAGTCTGGTCTTTTGGCCCTTCAGTCTCCATATTTTGGACTCAGTCTAGCGGGTCACATCATTTCAGATGGTTATCTTCTTTTCTTCTTTCTTTAACATTTTTGATTATAAACCAGCAAGGATACAGGATAAATGATAAAAAGACAGGTGCAGATAGAAAAAAATATCTGCATCTAGAGGATACCTGTGTCTTCAGAAGTGAATGTGTGCATCAGGTTAATTTTACAGGGTTCCCCCTTTTGTAGTTCCAAATTGTCACTGTATTTTAGCAGCATCTTCCTACACTTTTGCACTATGTTTTAAAATTTGACATTGCCAGCTGTGTCATTTAACTAGAACACTTTAGGCAGCATATGTATTGTGTGTGGTATATTGTCTTGTTAGACAAGACCATCAATATCACATGACTATTATAATGCAGTAGGGTCTACCTACACCCATTGCACTGTGTTGTGCTGTAAGATAAGACTGCTGACACCACATGACTAGTGCACATTATTCAGACCCTTCCCACAGCCATTGTGCAATGATGTATCACTGGACAGAGTCAATGGCATCACATCTCTGTGTGGAATCATTTGAAAGGGCCATTAATGTCACATTACTAGGTCTCTGTCAGCATGATCCTCAAATCCACTATTTATGTGGCAAGGTGATTGCTGGTAACTAAACAAAGCATTGCAAGCAGACCCCTCATATTTATGATACAGTTTCATTGCACAGAGCCATTAATGTCACATGACTAGTACAGTGTAGGGACACCATACCGTTCCATTATGTTTTGTCTATAGGCAAAATCATATAATTAATATATAATGGGCAGTTTTCCACATTGCACAGAGTTGTATCATTAGGCAAGGACACTTATGTGATTAGTATACTGTAGGCAATTTCTCTCTCCATGGTGTTATACTGAGTCTTTAGGTGGCATGACTGACAGTATATAAATAGTGCCACACAGACAAAGTTTAATTCATACTGTCCTGTGTTCTGCCATTATATGATACTGTCATGATATGACAAATACTCTATAGACAGGTTGCCCATCATATTCACTGTGTTGTATAAGAAATAATTTTTTGATGACTACACCTTAGACAAGGTTACTGGCATGCAACTAGTGCACCAAAAAGCACACCACCCTTTTCTTTGTGTTATGTCACTATTAGATAGGGTCAGTGGCATCACATAACTGTGTTGTCTCATTGGAAAAGGTCAGTAACCTGATCTGACTTGTGTGCTGTAGTCATGCTTCCCATTTGTTTCACTGTGCATCACTATTAGACAGGTAAAGGGATGTTATGAGATTAGTGCAGTGTATGTTGCATTGGTACACCACAGATGGATAGTCTAGGTTCATGAACATAAACTAGGCTAATCAACCAAGGAGCCTTTTGAAGCCTAGCCATGCTTGTTAAATATATCTGATTATTTATATACTTTCAGTCGTGCTACCTAAAGTTATGGTAAGCTAAAGTTATGGTACCCTAAGGTTTTTCTAACGGGTATATTTAGGCTTGGGCGTGTGTGGTCAAGCATTTACAGGCTGCCTCCATCCACTGGTCTAAGTTACAGTTGAAATGGGTAAGTGAAGAACTCTGCTTCACATGGATAGGCAGCCTGTTGCAGAGAAGGGATAGTCTCTGAAAAATATGCCTGTCTCTCTTAACATGTCCTATTTATAGGTTCATAGGTTTATACTAGGCTATCTGCCCTAAGGCATTTATAAGCCTAGCCCAAATTTTTGTGGCTTACGCCACCCCTTATATGAAAAAATACTGTGCCCATTAGTTTGTTGTGCCTCTGTCCAGCAGTGACACAGAGATGATTCCCGGGGTAAACCTACGATCTCCCATCCACAGGTCAAGATTTCTCTTGAACAGAGCCAGCGAGGTGCTCTGCCTCACATGGACCGGGATTTTATTCCACAGCATAGGGAGTCTCTGAGTGATAAATCTATCCCTCCAGCACATCCTATTTATGTCCGTGCTAAGGTTTAAGTCGCTTGCTCTAGTGGTTTTGGTGGATTTGGATTTTTTGAGGTGGAGCATGTCCATTAATTCCGGGTTGGACATGGCCTTGTATGTCAGCTACATGTCACCTCTGAGCAGACGGTATGCGACTGAATAGAGCTGGAGTTTCTTCAATCTGGCAGCATATGACAGATTTTGGAGTCCTTTATCCTTTTGGTGAGGAACTTTTGGGGTCTCTCCAATTGCTGCAGATGTCGGGTGAGATACATCCCGAATGGGGCATTGTACTCGATCATTGGTCTGATAAGTGAAGAGTACAGGGGAACAATGACCTCACTAGATCTGGATGTGAATCCCTTCATGATCAGGTGGGCAATGTAGAAGGTCTTTCTAACCACTTTAGCAACGTGAGTGTCAAAAGAAAGGCCACTGTCAACCTGGGTCCCCAGGTCCCTGATAACCTCTTCTGTGCGTAGTGGATTGCCACCTATATGGTAGCTTGGGGTTACCTTGTTTTTCCCGAAGGGTAAGACTATACATTTTTGGCGATTAACTTCAGGCCATGGCTCTGGCACCAGCTATCTGTTTCTGTGAGTCCCTTCTGAAGGATATCCGTGTCCGATGCACTTTCCACTATGGCGCCCAGTTTGCAGTCATCTGCAAACTTTGTCAGCCAAAGTCCTCCCATGTTGGCCTGTACTTCTGAGAAGTAGATGCCGAACAATAGGGGGCCAAGGACCGAGCCCTGTGGGACACCACTTGTGACCGGCTTGGAGTCTGACATAGCGCCAGCAACTCTAACCCTGTGGGTTCTGTCCTTAAGCCAGTTTGCAACCCATCTTGTGACATATGGGTTTACATTTAAGCTGGTAAGTTTTTCTACAATACCCGAGTGGGGTATTGTGTCAAAGCCTTTGTAAGGTCAAGGTAGGCTGGATGGACTGCCTTTCCTCATCAATGGCCTTGGTGACTGTTTCAAGAAGTCGACCAAGTTCAAAAGGCATGATCTGCCCTTGACGGCCAAACTGGGTCGGGTCCAATGTCTGCAAGTACCCTATATCTTTGTTTATGAGCTCCATTATGATCCTCTCCATAGCTTTGCAGACTAGACTTGTTAAGCTTATGGGGCAGTAATTACCAGGGTCCGTAGAGGCACCGCCTTTGTGGAGTGGGACCACAGTTGCCATACGCCACTCCTTGGGCATGTATCCTGTGGTAAGGCTGAGATTAAACAGCTGCCTTATGTGCGGGTTTAATTCCTCATTTAGCTCGTGTAGCACACAGCCGGGGACACCATCCGGTCCCATTGATGCTGTGTTTTTAGCTTTAGAGAGAGCAGCTTTCACCTGCACATTTGAGATGTCTGGGAGGCTACACTTCGCTGGGATAGTTATCTCTCCTTTAGGGGGGGAGGGGGGGGGTGAAGTTTGCACTGAACCTGTCTGCCAGTATGTTAGCAATGTCTGTGGGTTCAGTGATTTTTGTATCATTTTGGACTAATTCTGAGCATATATGGGAGTTTCCACCCAGGTTCCTAACATAGCTGAAAAAGGCCTTATGATTGTCCTTTGAATCCATGGTAATTTTTCTCTCAAAATCGGCCTTAGTTGATTTTATGAGTGCTCGTATTTTTTTACTAATAATGATCAGGGGTGACTTCCCTTTTATGGATTTTGTTCTCTCATGTAATAGCTTTCTCCTCTTATTGTAAAGTTTGTTAATGGCAGGGGTCCACCAGACTGGACGTTTGCCCTTTGTGGAAAGAGTCTTGGTTTTATTTGGGATTGCCTGATCCATGCAGTCCTGGAGGTGTTCATAGAAGGCATTTGTAAGGGCTTCCGCAGCTTGGGTTGTGGTTTCCACTGGCTCAGGGGCCTTGAAGGATACCACACCAGTCTTGAGTAGTGTGAAGTTTGCTTTAGAGAAATTCTTCACTGTGGTCTTTTTTGTTTGGGGTGGGGGCGGGATGTGGATTTCCAGTGAGATTAGTTTATGATCAGATCTCACCAATAAGGGATATACTTCCGGTGTGGAGCATTTTGTCCCCATGTTTGTGATAATGAGATCTAGTATATTTTCTCCTCTCGTGGGAACAGTGACTAGCTGATCCATGGCATTTGAATTTATGAACTCCAGGAACCGTTGGGCTAGAAAGTTAGGGCTTGAGTAATGTTCCCAGTCTATATTTGGGTGGTTGAAGTCACCCAATATGATGGTGTTTGGAGATACATTTATACCCTCCAGTGTCTTCAGGAAGGCTGTGTGGGGTTCCTGAGTTTGAGAGGGTGGCCTGTAGCATGCTACAATTTGTAGAGCAGTTTTGCCTATGGTTAGTTGCACCTGGATGGTTTCGAAGCTTGATGCGTTGCCACCAACCTGGAGGTGTGGGTATCCTTTATGAATATGGATACACCCCCTCCTTTTGTGGTGTGGTCCGGGTTTTGGGGCCGGAACGCATGATATGAGGTAAAATCTAATAGTACCGAGGTGCTCTCAGGAGCCTTGAACCAGGTTTCAGTTACAGCACAGACATCGATGTTCTCCATACTGAGAAGGGCCTCGAGTGCATGCATTTTGAGATTTAGACTTCTGGCATTGAGCAGCATTACCCTCAGTTTCTTCCCATTTTTTTTTCTAGGGTGGTAGGTTTAGAATTTGAGCCTTGCCTAAAAAAGGTACTATGGGGGTGGCAAGAGCCTTAGCCAATATCCGGAATCCCAGGGGTGACAGGTGCAAGCCGTCCCTCACGAAGCAGTGTAGCTTGTCAAGCATGTCATCCCAGGCAGACAGACACTGGATCCCCTTTGAATGACACCAGACATTAAGCCAATTGTTAAAGCTGATCATCTTGTCTCTATATTGTGGCATCATTCTTGGTGAAGGAAGGATACTGCTCAGGGTCAGGGTCATACCTGCCTGGGCTACATAATCAGAGAGCTCCTCTATGTCTCTTTTCATGTAGTCCAGGGAGGTACGTCTCAGGTCGTTCACACCAGCATGGACAATGACTGTGTCATATTTGTACTTGCCATTGAGTGACCCGAGTGCTTGTGTTATGTGGCAGATTCTAGCGCCCGATGGGCAGCTTACTGTGACCCTCTCCTTGTTCAGCCTGGTGAGTGGGACGTCAGTGTGTCTGACTATGGAGTCACCTATGACAAGTATGTTTGGTGTTGTATTTGGCCTTAAGGGCTGTGACTGCTTTGCACACTGCTTTTGTGGTTTATGTGTTGCTTGTGGGGTGTCTTGAGGTAGCAGTTGTTTGGGTGTCTGCTTTGGAGGCCTCTGCTGTTTAGGTAAATTTTTACTCAGAGCCTCCGAGTATGTCTTTGTGTGTTTATGTGTTTGATTCAGTGGTGTGGTAGCATTATGTGAGGCTGGTTTTGTGGTGTGTGTAGTTGCCTTCTCCTCCTGTCTGGTCTTGCCAGTCCTGAGTTGAGAGAGCTCAGCCTCCAGTTTGGCTAAATAGCTGCATCTCTCGCAAGTATTTGTGTTATGAGGGAGGAGGAGAGGGTTGTCTGTGTACATGAGGCAGTTATAACATTGCCTCAAGATTCCCAGATTCACCAGCTGGACCGGAGAGGAGATTGACAACTGACCTTTGGACATGCTAGAATAATATTGGGAATTCCTTAATAATTGAAAACAAGGGCCAGTGGGGAGTGAGGGTGTAGTGCTTTTAATTTTTAGTGCTGACTTATATAATTGCTTTAGTGAGCAAGTGCCAGGTAACTTGAGTGCAATGTGTTACAAGTAACTAAATGCAAAAACGACAAACAGTAACTTTCTTTCAAGTGAAACAAGGAAATAAGTACAGTAACCAATGCAGATATCACTAGTGATCCACAGAAGCTGAGAAGCGCGTATTAGGTGGAATTAGCTTCCAGGGAAATAACAAGCAAACAAACAACAAGCATATAAACAAAGCTAGATTCAGCAGGCCTGGATCTAGTGTATGCTAGAGCAAACAAGGTGTACCAATTTCAGTAAGATACAGTTCAAATATTCAGGCACTATAAACCTTTAACCAGAAATTCCCAGCTCAGAAGGGCAGAGTCCAGCCTTTTCTCCCACAAGAGTGCAGACCACAAACCTTCTTAATGTAAAATAACTGGCCTGAAGCCCAAGTGCCTAAACCAGAACTAATACACTTGGACACTGGGCTCTCAATCAGCAGTTCCCAACTTAGAAGGATGAAAGCTACCTGTCCTGCCACCACAGTGCTTGCCACAAACCTTCCTAATGTAAAACAACTGGTCTGAAGCCCAAGTGCTTAATCCAAAAGACTTAGAATGATAGCTACACTTTAATCAAGTTACAACCAAGCAGTAATAAATACAATTGAATACTTTAGAGAATGTCTGGATTAGTGCTCAAGTTACACAAACAAAGCTAGATCCAGCAGGCCCAAATCCAGTCTATGCCACAGCAAACAAGGCGCACCAACTTCAGTAAGAAGCAGTTCAGATATGCATGCACTATAAGCCTTTAACCAGAAATTCCCAGCTCAGAAGGGCAGAGTCCAGCCTCTCCTCCCACAAGAGTGCAGACCACGAACCCTCTTAATGTAAAATAACTGGCCTGAAAGCCCAAGTGCTGAAACCAGAATTAATACACTTTTAGAATAACAGACACTGAGCCCTCAATCAGCAGTTCCCAACCTAGAAGGATGTAAGCTACCTGTTCTGCCACAACAGTGCAGACCACAAACCCTCTCAGTGCAAAACAACTGGTCCAAAGTCCAAGTGTTTAAACCAAAAGGCTTAGAATGAGTTACACCAAGCAGTAATAAATACAATTGAGTATTTTTAAGATGATGCAAAAGTAAAATGAAGTAGGTAGAAACACAAAAATAAAAAAAAAAG
>NC_056741.1:735820717-735966828 GCF_019279795.1 Protopterus annectens | reverse complement strand
AGTTGTGCCTTGCAAAGAAACATGTTGACTAACAAGTGTCCAAATATTCTAAAATAATATAATATTTTAGATCTTTTCTCTAAAAATGTCATGCAGCTTTCAAACTGTATCCAATCACTGCTCTAAAAGTATTTTCTCATTAGCTGATGCTGTATGTTGTCCTTCAGAAATCACACCATAACTATTTGTCCAATAGCGATTCCATCCTACTGGTTTTCTTTTCTCACTTGTTTTCTCTCTTTCATTGTGGTAACTTTCACATCTTTCCTGCCTGTTTGACTGCAGTACAGTTAATTTACACTGATTAGCATTTGAAAGCTGAAGCAAATGCAGTCTATACATTTCACCATATACTTTCCAGTACCATTCCTAGTATATTATAGAAGGTAATTACAGGGGTACTTTTACTAAGGCAGTAAAGAGTAAGTGCTGCAACCAAAAATCTCATGCCAGCTATAACCCTATATGCATGTATGTAACACAATCTACATTTATATTCATGCGGTTTGAAAATAACATCCTCTTCGTGTGTTACTGACAGACTTGAAATTCTAGGCATTTTTGAATGCCTATAAATTTCAGATATGATACATATCTAATAATGCAGATCGCAGTTCACAGACCTATTAATCACGTCTGTACATCAGCAACATGATAGCATCACATAACACAGTGTTTAGTACAGAGAAGTAACAAAACCTAAAAACTTATACAGATGCAGTAGTGTCATCTTGGAAGACTTAGCAGGACACAAGTGAACAACATTTACATAAGGCCTGCCAGTACACTTCTGGATGACCCATAGGTTCATAGGTTGATACTAGGCTATCTGCCCTAGGGCATTTACAAGCCTAGCCAGAGTGTGTTTGGCTTTCTTAGATTCTTAGATTAGTTGACTGTGCCTCTGTATAGTAGGTCACAGAAGACAGCCCATTTAAGGTTAGTTTATAGTGCCTCTGTCTAGCAGTGACACAGAAGAGATCCCAGGGGTAAATTTACGATCTCCCATCCAAACGTCAAGATTCTTCTTGAAGAGGGTCATTGAGGGGCTCTATCTGACATGGATTGGGATTTTGTTCCAGACAGAGGGGAGCCTCTGGGATATGAATCTGTCCCTCCAGCATGTTCTATTTATTTCTGTGCTGAGGTTTAAGTCACTGGAGCATGTAGTTCTTCACTGGAGCATGTCCATTAATTCTGGGTTGGACATGGCTTTATACAGCAGGCACAGATCGCCTCTGAGTAGGCGGTAAGCAACTGAGTAGAGCTGGAGTTTCTTTAGCCTAACTGCGTAGGGCATCTGTTTAAGTCCCTTGATCTGCTTGGTGAGGTACTTTTGGGGTCTTTCTAGTTGTAGCAGGTGTCTGGTAAGGTACATCCCAAAAGGTATTTTGCCTGTTCTACAGAGACTTGTTGCAGTGCATCACTGTAACCAAAAGGCAGTATGGATCATGTGGTCAAAGAGATAATGCACTGCAGTGCTATCTCATAGTCTCTACATGTTATTGGAGGTCCAATATAACTTGGGTGTGTACAATTTGGAAATTCCTGGTTACACCCCTGGTTGACATCCCATATTTTTACCTTGTGCCTTGTAAAATCTTTGATTGTCTGGTAAGTCAGTGAGGATTAAGTCACTCAGTAATGCAGTCTTTAGAGTTTCATACTTTTTATTCTGCAAAAAATGCATGTCGCTACAAAACCTGCCATTCTATTAACTTTTAAGTGAGAGTACCATTAAAACAGTTTTATGATTGTGAGCCTTTGTCCTCCTATTATAGTTGATTTTGTTCAGAATTCTTGAGCAGAGAGGTTGAGAAGCATGGGAGGAGATTCTGTTAACAGATTTAGTTCGACCACCTTAGATTTGGAAGACAGTAGTACTGCAGCTTGCTTTATTATTTTTGTCTTATACTTAAAACATGTTAGAACTTTTTTCTCAGCTGTTTCAGTGTATCATACTGCTTTCTCCTAAGGACTCTTCCATTCATGAGGCATGATGTGACAGGTTTCGTAAAAAAATGTACATTGATACTGGGCTGACTATGACTCATACTTTTCCTCTCTGGTAAATTGATCAGGATTACTGACACTAATAATACAGACTATAGAGTTACAGACTTCATATTCTTCAGAAGACTGGATGCTAATGTAAAACTTGTTATTCTAGACAGTTTTTAGGTATATAAGAGAATGGGACTATTTCAAATTTGTCAGTGATTATGGCCTTTTGCCTCTGCTTGACTTTTCATTTTGTTGCTGGTTGCTGTACTAAGAGATTTAGAAGTATGGCTAAGGTTCATTTTGAGCAATGTGTTAAGATCAAAGCAAACTGATTAATCCTGTCACAACAAACTGATTTACATTGCTGTGGCTACTTTTTTACCACTTTTAGTGATTCCAGATAATTACCTAATAATTATATTGGGAGGCCATCTGGTACATGACAGCAAAGGACAGTTAGGATGATCACAACCAAGTGATCATTGGTGTGGCTTTGTTGAGGGCTATAGAGAACAGAGCATAGTGCCTGAAAGCTCCAAGCTGAAATACACGAGGTGATTTTTTTTTGTCATTTTTGTCTGCAGGAATTCAAATACTGGTGTGGACAGTGGTAACAGTACACACTGTCCACAGCACCAAACACTAGTATCTTTTTTATTTTGTACTGGAGTTGATGTGAGTGGTGATTTGCCCTATAGTTTAAGTGAAGTAGATGTTGTTTCTGTCCTATAGTTGTAAGTGAAGTAGATTACTGTAGCTGTTGTTCCTGTCATATAGTTGTAAGTGAAGTAGATTACTGTGTCTGTTATTTCTTAGCTGTAAGTGAAGTAGATTACTGTGGCTGTTGATTTCTGTCTTATAGTTGTAAGTGAAGTAGATTACTGTGGCTGTTGTTTCTGTCCTGTAGTTGCAAGTCAAGCCGATTACTGTTTCTGTTGTTTATGTCATATAGTTGTAAGTGAAGTATATTACTGTGGCTGTTATTTCTTAGCTGTAAGTGCAAGGGATTGCTGTGGCTGTTGTTTCTGTCCTACAGCTGAAGTGAAATAGATTACTGTGAGTCTTATTTCAGTACTTTTGGCAGTCATACATGACAGGTGATTGCCATAAGTGGTTGTATGCAGTGGGGGAAGGCTATGATTAAAAGCAAACAGCAATTATACGAGTTAGGCAAAACAGTCATTGAAATGGCTAGTTTGGGGAGAGAGGGAGTGTTGGCAATGATTACTTCTGGAGAACAGGGGAATGATCTGTGGACTCAGCTAACTTGGCTCCCCTTCCCCACAAATAGTGTGATCCAAGAGAATGGTTATATTAGTTAGGTGATATAGGGGTGTAACCCTTCACAATATCAAGGGCAGGATTGATAGAATCATATGAGAAATAGGGCAACCAGTTAGAAAGAATATGCAAAGATCATGCCAAATCACTACAAGTAACCAATGCTGGGAGTATGAATACATGCTCAAGAGTGAGAATTTGAAATAAACGATTGTCCTTTTACTTTCCACACAATCAGTCATCAGAGATGTACATAGAAAATAGATGTTTTTTTTATGGGGTAGGGGGTGAGAAGACATAGTACATATGGAAATACATGATCTTTTCTTGAAAACTATCAAATAAAAAATATTGCTTTTTGGGGTCAATGAATAATTCTTTTTTCTCAGTGAGACATTAGAAGTCTATGGACTGTGGGTATCACATTTGGTGGACATGTGATCTATGAAACCAAACAGTAGTTACAAGATCACTTCTGACTATTAATATGATGTTTTGGGTGGGCAGTAACTGTTAAAGAGCAATATGATCATTATCTTTCTGTGATTCATGTAATTCATTCAAAGTGAGAGGTATTGTAACTTCCCAACAGCGTCACTTTGTCACATTGGGACAGCATGTGTGAGTTTTGTACTAATGTACATTAGAAGTCCATTATTTTTATTTGAACTGTCAACAGAGAACTGAAATATGGCCTCTTAAACACAGCTATTAAATCCAATATTTTGGAGGGCTTTTGTTGTCACAATCTGGCAATATGCCTAGTTTCCGCCTTTGTGCTTTGCACAAAAGGCTGGGGACAGGTGATTTATGAAAGGATGCAGTTGTTACAGGATCACTTCTGATTGATTATTGAAATGGTTTACTGGAGTAACAGGATCTGTCTAAGTGCCATATGGCCATTACATGTTTGCACTTCCTTCATAGTCAAAGGTAGAGTACCCTCTTGGAAGCTGGAAGTTCCTTTGGGACAGTGACTATTTTGCACCAAATACCTTTTTAGAATTCTTGTTTTTTTTTTTTTCATTGTAAACTGTCTTTGTGGAACTGAGATATCACTTTTTATATACAGCTCTGAGCCCAGATTTTCAAAGGTATTTTATTGTTACAGTCTGCTACCGTGCTTGGTGTCCACCTGGACAAAAGAGACATATGACCTCTAACATACCGCTAATAATGCCAGTGTTTCAGGGGGCTTATGCTGTCACAGTCCAGCACTATTCTTGATTTCCACCTGAGGAGTATTTCACCACTGTACAAAATGTTGGGGCAGGTGATGAATGAAAGCAGATAGCAGTTTCAAGATCTCTTCTGACTTGATTATTGTTATGGATTGTCAGGGACAGGATTTGAAAAGTGCTATATGACTATCACATTAATATATTTCCTAAAAAATCAGAGGTAGTATATCTTTTGAAAAGTAGCACAGTCCACTGGGACAGCATGTGTATGTTTTGCACCAAAATACCTTTTTACAATTCACATTTTTTTATTTTATTGTGACTGTCTATAGTGATCTGAAACTTGGCTTCTTAAATACAATTAGTAAAGCCAGAGTTTCAGAGGGCTTTTGTTGTCACCATCTGGTACAATATTTTGTTCCACCTGAAGGCTATTTGATCTCTGCAAAAATGGCTGAGTAAAACTAATGTCCAGAATGTATGAGTACTTAGTTACGATATCTCAGAAGTAGAAATAATAAATATTTTCTAGAAAAAATTAATGTTTGAGTTGTAACATGCTGTGGCTACAATGCAATGCTTTCTTGCAGCTAAAGCTGCAGAGACAAATTCACACATATGTTGCACTTGTAGCTCTTGGGTCATTTTTGTGTTATATTACAGTACAGATTATGTATGCTTTGACAGGAGTGTACATATGTCAGATTCTGTTGTCTGCTGTTCTTATCTTAATATATACAGATATATAAATAAATAAGCGTTTGCCCTTTTTTGCATTGTTAATTTATCCTTGTTGCCCTATGCCCCCAGCCTTCAGCAGCTTCTGGCACCTCTGCCCCCATGTGTCCCTCGTTTAGGGTATTTACCCCATATTACCTTATTTATATATACTAACTCCACAACTGCACAATACTGGAGAAAAAAGACTTGCCTAGTAAGAGTGAAACATGCTCACATAACAGTAATCTCATACCAGAACCACTAAGCAGTACTTCTGGGACTTTGCTTACAACAGTATCCTGTTGGCCAATTAGATTTCAGTGATGTACAGATATCCCTATATATCTATATGTGCTGCATTTCTGCATATGTATGTTAAGATGTTTATAGATGTCTAGATGTTAGGTAAGGTGATAAAGTTAACAACAGGGTATCAGAAATCAAAGCTCAAAAATAAGAAAATACAAGGGTAGGGGATAGTGAAAATTATATAAGAGAGAGAGGTATTAACAGTGGTTAAGATAAGGATATATAATTCAACAAGAGCAAGCACTTGAAACTAAAGAACTATAAACTGTAACTAATAACAAGTGAGTGGAAGAAACAAAACTTTTATTCATACAATGATGTCTTAGCCAAAATGCCTTCTAGGGATACATCACAATTACTTACAGTTTCTATATTGTCAATAATACAATCAAACAATTAAATCACTTAATAGCCTTTGAAAACATTAAGTAAAAAAATATAATGAATCAAAATCCCATTCAAACCCAGTAACACCAATCTTTGTCTGCATTTAGTCTCATAGGGATTTATATGTTGTACTTAGATATCAAATTTACCTCATGTCTCAGCAAATATTGTTTCAAATTACCCCACAATTGTAAAGATAATGCCTAACAGTACACATTTAATAATGGTAGAATCTCCCCATGTTAATTATTTATGCAGTAAGTGAACTAAATGAAGATGCTGCATTCATTTTCATTACTTTAACATGAACATGAGTTTTAAACTTTCAGATAGTTTTGCCTATATACTACAACTATGGTACACAGTTAAACTAGATGCAGTCAATAGCACTGAAGTATTACAATCACATTATTCAGTGTCTATGGTCATTTATTAATTAATTACCCATATAGTTAAAAGTTTTACAGTGGTCATATGTAAAATGTCTTTCGGCTTTTCCCGGTTAGGAGTCGCCACAGTGGATCACTGGTCCGCAGATTGATTGGCAGTGAAGTTTTTACGATATTGAGTTGCCAGCCCAGAGCCAACCTTCACAGAAGGCACACGCATGTACATGCACTTATCTACATGTCTTTACAACTCACTTGACCACAGGGAGGAAATGCAGACTCCACACAGAAGGTGCTCCAACTGAGAATCAAATCAGAGAACCTCTTGCTGTGAGGCGACAACACTAACCATGGCACCACCACACATGCAAACATGTTAAGCTCCTGTAAACCAATTTTTAATATCTCATTATTCACCACAAACATATCATGTAAATGTTTTGCTTTTGTGCAAGGGAAAAATAATAATTTGTTAGGCAAAACTTCATTTCTGGATCACTCATTAACAATTATCAGTTATTACAAATCAAATCTTTAAAGGCATTAGAACATGAGCTGCAAGTTGTTAAACATATAAACTGTCTTCTTGGTCTGGGAGTCCTTGCAGGACTGAATAGCCTCAGATTGTCTGTCAATTCAAGCAAAAATGGTGGCACACATCATAGCTATGATCACCTCTGCACAGATATTAGTAAGGGCTGCCACTAGTCCCTGGTTACCCAGTGTTGCCCATGGTCATGGGTGTGGGCATACCCATGGTGGCCACATCAGATGACCATCACAGGTACCACAGTTTGCATATGCCACTGTTGGGGTAATAACAACCAGCGATAGTTCCTCTGTAGCAGAGAAATTATCTTCTGTTGATGTTTGGAATTTGACAATAGTTGCTGAATTCCTAACTAATTTTCTTTTTGTTTTCCTGCTTATATTAAGAGAGTGAGGAAGCCTGCTGTTATCTTAATTGAAAGGTTCCAGTAATCCGAGCAATGAACACATGGTCTTATATTAATATTGTTGGAATTCTGATCTGATTCCTCATTTGCAATATTGTTTTCTGTTGCATTTATTATTGCTTAGATAATTTATACAGATTGTTTTCTTATTCTGTATTACTGTACATTTTTTACTGTTTAATAAATACTTTCCTCCCACCACTCTCTCCTCCCTCTACTCCTCCATTTAACCTCTCACTCTCTCTTTCCATCCTTTCTCCAGGTATACTCCCTTTACCTCATCCTAAATCTTTTTCCCACTACATGATTCTTCACTTTTGCCCAGCCTAGACTCCTTCTTTCTAACTATCCTTCTCTCCTAATATCCTTCTTTTGTCTTCTCCCCACTCCATCATGCTGCTCTACCACTCTACTATCTCTTCGTTTCTTAACTGCTACTCTAACTTCCTATTAACAGCATCTCCTTCTCCCCTACACTTTCAGTCCCTTCACCACACTATATCAAAGTCACACACTATGTTATAATACCTAGCCTCTTCACCATCACCAAACTAGCATTTCACACATACAGTTGCACTCATGAACATACCTCACTACAACTTTTTTGGAAGTATACCAAACCTACTCTCAAACATCCTAACCCTGCTATTCATTTAAACACTAATCTCAAACTGAGTGGAGATATCCACCCTAACCCTGGTCCCAAGAATAATCCACTGGGACCAAATACACTTCCCCATACAAATATTAACATTAATATCACTCCCACCCCCAGTAAATCAAACCTCTTTCTTCAAAACATGAACCTGAGGAGTCTATCAAATAAAATACATGAACATCATGCATCTCTCTCATTCTATGCCCCTGACATAGCAGTTCTGATTGAAAACTGGCTAAAGCCCAACATAAGGTATAGTAAAATACTAAACCAAGGCTACAACATCCACAGAATGGATAGACTAAACAAGCGGGGTGGATGCATAGCTATCACATATAAACACAATCTCAACTTTCAACTCCTTGAACCTAACCCTTCAAAATTCAATAATGTAGAACTGCTATTTTCCAAACTTATAATCAACTCCAAAAATCTATAATTATAATAGCTATCTAAATCCCACTTGGAAACAATCCTGCCATAATTGAGGACTTCTTTCAATGGACATCTACAACTTTCTTCCAAGAAACCATTGTTATGGGTGATTTTAACACAGACTGAAACACTTGTTCCACTGACAACCCATCAAATTTCATGCACCTATTTGAATTCTTCCAGCTTGTACAATCACCAACTAGAGTGGGCAAAACATCTAATAGACATTCAATACTGGACTGGATATTAACCAGCAAACCATCACACACCTACCATTCAGTTTGCCTCACAGATAGTATTAGCAACCACCTACCCACCTACCTGGTTAGACAATGCCAACACATCACCAAAAACACTACATTCAGACAGACACGCAACAAAAAACACTTCTCACCCCAAACATTCTTATCTACATTACAATGCGACTGGTCCCCACTATTATCATTGTCATTGGACGCTGCCATATCATACTTCAATAACACATTTCTAGACACTCTAAATACCTTAGCACCTCTTAGAACTATTAGAATCAAAACAAACTATGGTCCCTGGCTGACAAAAGAAACTAAACTATTACTCAAAACCAGAGACAAAGCCTGGGCTAAAAACCAGCCGAACAAAACCCAAACTTCCCCTCAATTAATTTCATCATCTAAGAAACAAAGCCAAGAAACAGGTCAAAAATGATAAAAAAAATCCTACTACATTTCCACCCAACAAAAATACCAAAATAATCCGCCCAAATTCTGGGCTCCTATATAAATTAACTATTAAAACCATATCAACCCAAAACTCCAACACCTAACCATACAAATTCTTCAGACAGTATAGCCACACAATTTAACACCTACTTTACAAACTGTATACTAACCCTAACCTAAACCAGCAGCAAACAATACTCCTCTTACCTTTCCCACAGATCCTGACAATACTTCCCATACATTTTCCCTCAAAACTATAAAAACCAGCACGGTAAAAAAAAAAAAAAAAAAACTACTCAATAAACTTAGGCCTACTCCTTTCGTTGCTGACAATCTCCCTTCTGAATATCTCAGGCTAGCTACTGAAACAATCTCTTACCCTATCTCTGTCTCAATCAGTTGCTCCATAACAGAACAGTATATTCCCAAGATTTGGAAAATTTCCTATATCACCTCATTACATAAAGACAGTACCTCTACAGATTTCTCCAGTTACATGACTATTACCCTCATATCTACACTATCCAAAATTCTAGAGAAAAGTATCCATTCCAAACTCATGCCTTATTTAATTTCCAGTAACATTCTAACTAATTCCCATCATGGCTTTAGACCCAACCACAGTACCACTACAGCTCTCTTAAGCACCACAAACTATATCAACCATTTAGAAGCAATAGCCATCTAGTGTCCTCCATTTTCCTTAACATGTCCAAAGCATTTGATACTGTCTCCCATCAGAAGCTCCTTAATGAACTTTCATCCCTTAAACTAAGTCACTCTTCTCTTACATGGTTCCACAACTACTTATCTGACTGCAAGCAGGCTGTAAAATAGCAACACAAACTCTCTTCTCTACATCCTGTCCCATTAGGCATCCTCCAAGGATCTATTATAGGTCCTCTCCTATTTTCCATCTTCACAAACAAGCTTCTCATTGCCATTCACCAGGCCACTACCATACAATACGCTGATGAATCCACACTCATGTGCACAGCCCCCTTTCTTTCTAAACTTCAAGAAATAACCCAAAAATCCTTTACAGAGGTAGAATCTTGACTCTCTGATGCTCAGTTAATCCTCAATCCCAATAAAAATAAACTTATGATTTTCTTGAGCAACAAACCATCTGAACTCTAATTCCCTTTCATGATTCATTCTTCTAATAACACAAAAATACAATTCGGTTCTCAGACTAAGCTTCTTGGTGTTACAATTGATAACAAGATGAGATCTTGCAAGCATTTCCCAAACTATTAAAAAAGTTCACATTAAATTAGGCTCTCTACAGAGTCAAACCCTTCCTCACTGAAACAAGACAGTCTAGAGCTAGAACACACCTAATCTCTTCTCTTCTTTATGCCTCACTCATTCTCACTAACTTGTACAAAACTGACTTGGCAAAACTAGATGCCTGCTACAACAAAATTGCCAGATTTGCCACCAGCTTTCCTCATAGATGCCATTACTGTACTGCTCTACACCAACAAAACTGGTTTGAGCTCCTCAGTTACCTCACATACACCCAACTCACTATGGCCCACAGCATTCTCTACCTCCCAGACAGGTATCCTGCACTCTGCAACCTATTTCAACCCCAATTTAATAAAAGACTACTTAGATCTTCTGACAAATTCCTGTTGCAAGTCACAAAAGCTAAGAACTTTATTGGTGTTTCTCTTTACTCAAACCACATTGCCAGAGCATGGAATTCAATCCCCCAAAACATACTTACCGCACCTAATCACCTACAGTTCAAATTTCTCCTCAAATCTTGCCTATCTAATTATGCCCCTGCCTTACACCAGGCTGATTCCTGCTCCCTCTTCCTGCCATCTTTATAGGCTTTCTTTCACTACACCACGCTGTTGATCTTTACTTACTCAACCTGATAGAAGTCTCTTTTTCCTGTCTATTTTCCCTTCCTACACTCTCTGTCTCTTGATCCCCTGTCTATTCCTCTCTCATCCTTCTCTTTCTTTCCGAACCTCTCTACTACATCCTACTCTAAGTTCATTTCTCTCTTAGTTTAATCATACCTTTCTAAAAACTAGTAAAATCGCTACTTCCTTCAATCCTTCTCTTGTATAGTTACCTGTTCTGCCCTTTCTTGAATATCTCTATTTGTATCTTGTTATCTTTGTATATATCACTACTGTATGTATAATTTATTTGCAACAATCTTTATTCTGTTTGGGGCTTTTTTCCCCTGGCCTCCACTGGCCTCCACTGAAAAAGGGCTTGTGCCCAGTCGGACTTTCCTGATCAACAACCATTAAATAAATAAGTAAATAAATAAATAAAACAGGCTAACTACATCTTGGAGTAGGTCAAATCAGGTTCAGTCCCCCCAGCTTCTTTTACACCAGTTCTGCTATGTCCATGTCCCAGGGAAACTCTATGCCAGCATTGTCTGCACATCGCAGGGTCCCCTGCTGCACAATCATAGGATCACAGGAGGTTACTAGGCTATTGGCCCTAGGGCTTTTACAAGTCTAGCCTTGTTCACTTATACATCAAGATATTTAGTTTATATTTGCAAAGTGAATCTACTGTCAGCATCGGCTGCCCCTGTCCAAGAGGGACATAGGTGAACCCCCTGGGTAAATTTACATTTTCCCATCCAGTTGTCCAAGTTATGCTTAAATAGGGTCATTGAGGAGCTCTGTTTAATGTGAACTGGGAGTTTGTTCCAGAGGGGTGGCAACCTCTGGGAGACATATATGTCTTTCCAGCATGTCCTATTAATGTTGCAGGCTAGGTTAAGATCCCTACAGTGAGTGAGTCTTGCCCCATTTAATTTGCGGATGTGCTGCATTTCCATTAAGGCAGGGTCCGAGACTGCTCTGTAGGCTAGGCACAAGTTGCCTCTAAACAGTCTATATGATACAGAGTACAGTGACAAGGTCTTCAGTTTGTCCATGTAGGTTATGTGTTGAAGGCCCTGAATTTTCTTGGTGAGAAACCTCTGAGATCTCTCCAACTGCTGCAGGTGTTTGATGAGGTACATACAGAAGGAAGCACTGCACTCTATTATTGGTCTGATGAGGGATGGGTACAAGGGAGATATGACCTCCTTAGCTTTGGATACTAAGCCCTTACTTATGAGATGTGCAATGCAAAAGGTCTTCCTTACCACTGTGGACATGTGATGATCAAAGTTAAGGTTGCTATCAACCTGCATTCTCAGATCTCTTACCACTGGGTTTGAATTTAGGGAGTTATTATAAATATTGTAATTTGCAGGGACTTCTCCTTTGTCAAAAAGGATGATGATGCTTTTCTTTTGTGTTACGTTTAGGCCCGTGGCTTTGGCACTAGTTATTTATCAGTGAAAGCCCATTTTGTATTATGTTGACATCATTGGGGGGTTCAATGATTGCACCAAGTTTGCAGTCATTAGCATACTTTGTAAGCCACAGGCCATCTATTTTCACGTGGATTTCTGAGAAACAGATTCCAAACAGTAGGGGGCCAAGCAGAGATCCTTGTTGAGCACCACTGGTAACAGGTCGGCTGATAGAGGTGGAATCCCCAACTTTGACTGTATGGGTTCTGTCAGTGAGCCAGTTTGCTACCCATCTAATGATGTATGGGATAATCACCAGCTGGAGTGGGGGATTGTGTCAAAGGCCTTGGCTAAGTCGAGATAAGCAGCATGTACTGTTTTGGCTGCATCCAGAGCTTTAGTGACATTATTGAAGAAGTCCATATAGGTATAGCAGGCATGATCTGCCCTTAACAAAGCTAAACTGGGTTGGGTCAAGAGTTTGAAGGTCCTCTATATCCTTGTTGATAAGGTCCATGATGATTCTTTCCATGGCCTTACAGATGAGGCTAGTTAGGCTTATGGGTCTAGAGTTCCCAGGGTCAGTTGAAGAGCCCCCTTTGTAAAAGGGGATTACGGTTGCTGTTTTCCACTCACCTGGAATGAAGCCAGTACTTAGACTGTGGCTGAAGAGAGTGTCCAGTGGTTCCACTAACTCCTGTTTTAGACTGTTTAGTAAGCAGCCTGGGATGTTATCTGGTCCCATAGAGGCTGTGTTTTTTCCTTGTAGAGTGCAGTTATGACCTGCTCTTTGGAAATACTGGATAGAGGACTGGTGACATGTATGCTCTGGGTTATGATTTGTGAGGACATGGTGATGACGGTTTCTTCAAACCTGTCTGCTAGCAGGTTTGCAATGTCCTCACATTCAGTATAAGTGGTACTGTCCAGTACTAATGCAGCACTAAGCTAGGCCTTCCCTTGTAGATTTTGCACATAACTAAAGAATGCCTTATGATTATCCTTATCTACGGAAGCTAATTTTGGTTTGGAATTAGCTTTAGAGGACTTTCCAAAATGTCTAATTTTCTTGTTCAAGCTGTGGAGTGTGTTCCTCATCTGCTGAGTCTGTTTCCTCTTGTTCTTTGACAGCTTCTTTGACTTTCTCTTGTTGTATAACTTATTTATGCTAGGTGTCCAACAGGGTGGCTTGTTTTTAAGTGAGGAAATTGTTTTGGTCTGTTCTGGAATGGCTGAGTCTATACATTTGTATAGATGTTTATACAGGGCATTTGTGTACACTTCCATACATGAATCATTGCTGTCAGTGGTAGCAGGGAGTTTGAAACTATTTATACCATTGCTTAGGAGGCTAAAATTTGCTTTAGAGAAATTTTTTCAACCTATTTGCTCTTGGCAGGGGGGGCAGGTATGATAATAAGGCAAAATGCACTCACTCGAGGCACTCCTTAAAATGGAAAACATCGACACTGGTGCAGTGACAGAGACCTGGTTCAAAGCTCCAGAGAGCACCCCTGCATTACCAGGCTATAATTCATACCACACCTTTCGGCCACCTAACCCAGACAGAAACACTAAAGGTGGAGGCGTGTCCATATTCATTAAGGATATCCACACCTCCAAGCTAGTTGCTCAGCATAATGCATCGGAGATTATCCAAGTTCAACTAACTCTGGGCAAGACTGCAATCCAGATTGTAGCTTGCTACAGACCCCCCACCATGCTCCAGGATTCCCACTCCTCTTTTCTTGATACACTAGAAAATATTAGGGTACAACCCAACACCCTAGTAATGGGTGATTTCAACTACCCCACCATTAACTGGGAAAACTACTCATGTAGCAACTTTTTGCTCAACGTTTTCTGGAATTCATCAATTCCAACACCTTGAATCAACTTATGCACAACCCCACCAGGGGCAGCAATATCCTAGACCTGGTCATCACCAACATGGGTGACCGGTGTTCCACATCAGAGGTAAATTCCTTGGTCAGATCCGACCACAAGCTAATCACCCTAGACATCCACATCCCGCTCCAACCCCCATTAGGAAAACAACCATAAAAAATTTCTCCAAAGCCAACTTCACACTTCTTAAGACAGAAGTGGCAAACTTCATGACACCCATGCAGATGGACAATAGAGGTATGACTGCTGAATTCCCACACAAATGCACTTTATAAGCACTTACACGAGTGCATGGATCATGCTATGCCTAACAGAACCAAGATGCTATCCTCCAAAAAAAGGAAGCCAATCTGGTGGTCTTCTACCATAAACAAACTCTACAACAGGAGAAAGAAACTGTTGCAAAAAAGAGTAAAATCCCATGATTGGATGAACTCCCTGGTCAGCTTCAGTAAGAACCTGAAATCCCTCATAAAATCCTCCAAAGCTAGTTATGAAAACAAAATTGCCACTGATTCTAAAGACAACCACAAAGCATTCTATAGCTATGTCAGGAATCTTAATGGCAACACTCAGATCTGCTCTGAGTTACAGCACAATGACACTAAATGTACAGAATCAACTGATATTGCCAACATCCTGACAGATAGGTTCAGTGCTAACTTTACTCCCCTCTCGCCCCCTAAAGGGCCCATCTCTATACCAGAAGAATGCAAAGGTGCTGTAATCACGGCTGCACAGGTAAAAACCTGACTATCCAAAGGCAAGAACACAGCATCCATGGGACCTGACAACATCCCAGGCTGCCTTCTACATGAACTACAGAATTAACTGGCACCCCACCTAAGTACCATGTTCAGTCATAGCCTCACCTCAGGCTATGTGCCCACTGAATGGCGTACAGCGACAGTTATCCCACTCCACAAAGGGGGGAGCCATGACAGACCCCAGGAACTACCGCCCCATTAGCCTGATGAGCCTGGTCTGCAAGGCCATTGAACGTATCATCATGGAACTCATAAACAAAGACATTGGAGATCTCCAAACTCTGGACCCCACACAGTTTGGGTTTGTAAAAGGCAGATCATGTCTCCTAAACCTGATAGACTTCTTTGAAGCAGTCACCAAAGCCATAGATGAGGGTAAGGTTGTCCACACAGCCTATTTAGATCTTGCCAAGGCATTCAACACCATCCCCTACTCTGGAATTATAGATAAACTCACTAAACTAGGTATAAATACCTATGTCACAAGATGCATTGCCAACTGGCTTACTGACAGAACCCACACTGTGAAAGTAGCAGACTCCAAATCAAACTTCAGACCAGTGACAAGTGGAGTACCACAGGGTATAGTCCTGGGTCCTCTCCTGTTTGGTATCTACTTCTCTGAAGTACAGGATAACACAGAAGGTCTTTGGCTAACTAAGTTCACAGATGACTGCAAACTAGGAGCCATAATCAAAACTCCTAACGATGTAGACATCCTACAAAAGGGCCTCACTGAGACAGATGCCTGGTGTCAAAGCCATGGCCTCAAGCTCAGTGCCAAAAAGTGCATTGTCATCCCCTTTGGTAAAAACTCTGTACCCATGAACTACCGCATAGGTGGTAGTCTACTTAACACTGAAAGTGTGATAAGAGACCTTGGGACACAGGTGGACAGTAGTCTCTCCTTTGATAATCACATTGCCACAGTAGTCAGGAAATCCTTCTATGTGGCACACCTCATCACAGAAGGTTTCTCATCCAGGAAAAAAGAGGTCATCGTTCCCCTCTACTCGGCACTCATTATAAAGTACAACTCCCCTTTTGGAATGTACCTCACAAGACATCTGCAGCAGCTGGAAAGGCCACAGAAATACCTCACAAAGAGGATTACTGGCCTCAAACAGATGCCCTACACTGACCGTCTCAAAAAACTCCAGCTTTACTCTGTAGCATATCACCTACTTCGAGGAGATCTCTGACTAACATATAAAGCTGTGTAAAACCCAGAGCTGTTGGACATGCTACAGCTAAACAAATCTCAATCCCTCTGAGCTACATGCTCTAGGGACCTAAACCTTGTCACCACAATAAACAGGACATGCTGGAGGGATATATTCCTGTCCCAGAGACTTTCTATACTCTGGAACAAGCTACCCATCTATGTCAAGCAAAGTTCCTCATTAGCACTCTTCAAGAAAAATCTTGATGGGTGGATAGGAAATAGGAAATACACCCTGGGGATCACTTCTGTGGCTCTGCTTGACATGGGCACAGGAAATTAACTTTATTGGGTGGCGTATGGCAGGGAACCTTGTTGGCTAGGCTTACTTAGGCCCTTGGGTCAATAGCCTAGTACCTACCTATGACCCTATGAATGGTGCACTGCTAGAGTCATCCCTCTCCACAAAGGAGGAGCAACTACAGACCCTGGGAACTATCACCCCATTAGCCTAATGAGTCTGATATGCCAAGCTATGGAATGCATCATCATGGACATAATAAACAAGGATATAGGGAATCTCCAAACTCTGGATCCCACACAGTTTTTTTTGTGAAGAGTAGATCATGCCTGCTCAACTTGGTTGACTTCTTTGAGTCAGTCACCAGAGCTGTGGATGAGGCAAGGTGATTCACACAGCCTACCTTAATCTGGCCAAGGCCTTTGATACCATTCCCCACTCAGGAATCATAGAAAAACCCAGTAAGCTAGGCATCAACCCCTTTATCACTAGGTGGGTTGCAAACTGGCTCACAGATAGAACACACAATGTGAAAGTAGCTGACTCCAAGTCAGACTGCCGACCAGTCACAAGTGGAGTCCCACAGGGTTCAGTCCTGGCTCCTCTCCTGTTTGATAGTTACTTCTCTGAAGTCCAGGCCAACACAAAGGGACTCTGGCTGACAAAGTTCACAGATGATTGCAAGTTGGGAGCTATTATTAACTCCCCAAGTGATGTTGACATCCTACAGAAAGGCCTCACTGAGACCAATAACTGGTGTCAGAATCATGGCCTTAAGCTCAATGCCAAAAAATCTGTCGTCATCCCCTTTGGGAAAAAACCCGGTTCCCATGAATTACCACATTGATGGCAGTCCACTGAACACAAAAGGCGTTTTAAGAGATCTGGGAACACAGGTTGACAGCAACCTCTTTTTCAACCACCACATTGCCACTGTGGTCAGAAAGTCCTATGTGGCACATCTCATTACTAAGGGTTTTGCATCCAGGAAGAAAGAGGTCATTGTCTCCCTCTACTCTTCCCTCATTAGGCCAATCATCGAGTACAATGCCCCATTTGGCATGTACCTCACTAGACACCTGCAACCACTGGAGA
Organism: Protopterus annectens; assembly: GCF_019279795.1. Lineage (NCBI taxonomy): Eukaryota > Metazoa > Chordata > Ceratodontiformes > Protopteridae > Protopterus > Protopterus annectens. Next base: position 735,949,285 of record NC_056741.1, on the reverse strand, counting down.
GGCCACAAAAATACCTCATAAAGAGGATTCTAGGCCTTAAAAACTTGTCCTGTATGGACAGACTCAGAAAGCTCCAACTATTCTCTGTCTCATATCACCTACTTAGAGGCGATCTCTGCTTGACTTACAAAGTCATGTCTGACCCAGCTCTATTAGAAATGCTACATCTAAAGAAATCCCAATCCCTCCACACCACATGCTCCAGAGACCTCATGCTCATTACCACAATCAACAGAACATGCTGTAGGGACAGGTTCATAACTCAGAGACTGCCCAGGCTATGGAATAGACTCCTCAAACATGTCAAACATAGCACCTCACTGGCCCTCTTCAAGAGATATCTTGATGAGTGGATGAGAAATAGAAAATTCACCCCAGGTATCACTCCAGTGGCTCTACCTGACAGAGGCACTGGGAACTAAGGTTGGGTGGCACTATGCCAGGGTAATCCTATAGGTTAGGCTTGTAAAGGCTCCAGGGCCATTAGCCTAGTACACATCTATGAACCTATGATTTGGTTAAATATCAAAAATGATCATTTGTGTTATCAGAAACTTATCCCAGTGATACAGCAACTGGAACCCAGTACTGTAAGAGATGTCAAGTGGTGGAAAACTCTGACATAAAATCAGTACAAGATAGACTCAGAGGCCTACTAAACGAATTAGCACAGACACACCGAGGACCAATACAGAAGAAGTAAGGCAATTAAGTGATGGCCATATGAACAAAGAAACAGTTGAAGCAATAAAAGTGAAAGAGGTAAGAAATGCAGAGTTCTAAACCCATTTCTGTCTAGGTAGAAAAGAAATCTAAAGGGAAAGTGGAAAATTTAAAGAAGGATTTTTTTTCTAGAGTTGCATTTTATAAGGGAAACATAGAAAAAGCTGCAGTGACAGTATTCTGCAGAGAGGAAGCTATACCTTCCCCACCAGGACATGCTAGTAAAGAAGCTAGCACTGCATTAGTAGACATACAGGGTACAGTGGGAACTGGGAAGATGGTATTATAAGTAGGGTAACCAAGAATAAAGCCGGGTAATAGTGAAGGATAGTGAATAGGGTTTGGAGGTTGTCATAATGAGGGTTGGAGGTTGGCAAAATGGTTAAGATGTTTATCTAACAGACTCAGGGTTGCCAGACGTCCCTATTTGGGCAGGACTGTCCCAAGATCAGCAGCCTGATCCCGAGTCCCGCCCTGCCGGTTTAAATCCCGGCCAGCCTCCGCTTTGTTTTTTTTTTTTTTTTTTTGATTGGCCCGTATACCTGGCATACAGGCCAATCAAAAATCGCTAAACACGGAGCTTCTTGTGTTCCGCATTAAACAGAAGGAGCTCCGTGTTTAACGATTTTTGATTGGCCCGTATGCCGGTATACTTCTGTTGAATGCAAAACTGCAATGTTCCGCATTAAACACGAGAAGCTCCGTGTGTAGCAATTTTTGATTGGCCTGTATGCCGGTATACGGGCCAATCAAAAATTGCTAAACACGGAGCTACTTGTGTTGAATGCAGAACTGCAATGCATTAAACACTAGAAGCTCCGTGTTTAGTGCAGAGCTACTGCTCTTTAACGCGGAACGACCTTTTTATTTTTTGCTCTTCACTTGTCGTCCCTACCCAGACTCAACATGTAGCTTACAATGGTCCACTAGTTATCCTAGTACTAATCTATGAACCTAACAGGATGTTCCCATTATTTCTTACTCCTATTTTGATGATCTGTTTTGTAGAATAAGTTAAGATAGAGAAAAAATTCTTAATTAATTGTTAGTTTCAAAACCTTATAGGACACAAGCAAGGAAGCTAGCCTTTATTCATGTGTTAGAAGAGTGCCTAGGGCCTGACTCACATAAGCAAAACGAATACAGACAGGAGTTCAGAAAAAAAATCAAAATCTGTTAAAATTATGTAGGTGTGACTTCTGATAATGCTGTGAGAAGGCTAAGATAAATATACTTTGCTACTGCTACTTTAAACTGATAAAAAATTATGAGCTTGTGATTTTTTAATTTCTAAGTCTGGGAAATGTGAATATGCTGAAACTATTACTCTTTTGATGTTAAGAATGCCCAAATGCATACAACACCAAAAAGCTGAGATCATAAAAACTCATATTGTCCTCTGAAGACTTCCCAGCACAGTAGCAATGTTTCTATTTTTGGAGGAAAAAATGCCCTTATATAACCAGATCCTTTAGAAAGCTACTGGTAGACATGTCTACTGTTAACAAAAATATTAAAGGAAATAGTAAAGGAATTATATCTAAAGATAGATAGATAGATAGATAGATAGATAGATAGATAGACAGATAGATAGATAGATACATAGATAGATCTGGTTTCACTTACTTACTAAAGCACAAGTTCCTGTAACCATTGCTCAGGAGCTCAGTGAAAATTTGAGCTATTAGCATGGTATAATGGTGCAGAGGACTGAGTCTTGCCTGCTAGCCAGTTGACTACAATTTGACTAGCATTCCCAGCACTGGGAAACCCGGTTAGGGCAGGAGAAGAATGAAGACTTGTGATCTGCTCGTGTCCCTGGGAGGTGGGGGGAGTGTGCTAATTCAGGGACACATGAATGGTGTGATTTCCTTGATGGAGACTGGAGAGACCACCATTTGAGCTTCAAGAGGAGCGGGCAGGGCTGCCTGACAGAAAATACCCCTTGTGGAAGTGAGTGGACATCCTCTGCTACAGCCCAATGCATATTCCCTCTTCAGCACTCTGCAGGGTACATATGAGGGATAGAGAAATCAAGGAAAAAACAAAACCATTTCTGATTGCTGCCTAAATTATGGTCCTTCTCAGTTGACCTTCACCATGTTGAAGGGGAATGAATGGGTTGATTGGCCAGAGTGGGGCTGATGATCAATCGACAGTGAGGGCAAAGAATTAAAAAGAAAAAAAATCAGAGCTACTATCTCGACTCTTCTCTTTACCTACAGCACGCTGGTTAAGTTCAACTATAGCTGCTGAATATGCTGTACTATTATTTTATTGAATTTAGTGGTGTGCATGTTTTCCGTTTGTACTGTGCACCTGTGGCACCTACAGATGCTTGTTACTGTGCTTAAATCTGTCCAAAGGTATTTGCTGAAAATGACTGAGTACAAACGTTCACCAATTATGTTAATAAATAAAAAAAGGATATTCAGCCCATCTCAACAGGCTCTAGCATATGTCACTGAAATGGAGCACAGATCCTTGCAGGCAATATCTCTTCAGACTGCTTTAATAAAGCCAGTTTACAGACTGCTTGATTTTCTTAATAAGCCTTGATAAAGCCTTTTCAAAAACTCGCACTGGTTTAGGACTGTTACTGATATGCAAGTTTTATTTTGATGGGCTTTAAAGGTGCAGTAAACACCAGAAAACAGTGGATGGTGTGACAACAAACTGGGAACCAGCTGGATACGCTACTGAAGTTGTTAATGGGGGTTGGTGTATAGTGAAATGATTAAATGAACTCTTGGTGAACCGCTGTACCAACAACCACTCTTAATAAACTTCTAGAGCTACATTAGGCTGGAAAGATTAAGAGCTTTTTTTCTTGTACCAGAACTTCATCAGAATCTGACTACCCACAATCCGAAGTGTCCTTAAAAAGGTTTGTCTTAAAGCCATACATAACTTTAATACATAAAATATTAAAACTTATTTAAAAACTTGATTATAACTATTCTCTTTATCCCACCATTATTTTTCACATTAAAATAATTTAACCAATAAGCCTATAGATGCTAAACATTCCTGATACATACAAAAGGAAAGTAGAAGCACGCTGACACAATAAATGGCACGGACTTTTTAATAAACGTAAGCGCTTTCAGCTAAGCAAATGCCCAGCCTTCATCAGACAAAAAACAGTTAACACAGCTTGGTTTTTATACATAAAACCTACATCTATAAGTGGCTAAACAGCCAATCACATTACTAAATTGATACATAGATGAAATAAATTGTAGTGATTTGACACTTAGTTATGTAAATATTAAATAAAACATTGAGTAGATATGTATATTTATAGAAAAATATATATTTGTATAAAGGTGCCCTTTAAAACTTTAATTGATACAGTAAAAGTTGTTGTACTATGAAAATAGTTAAAATAATATATGTGTATACATACAGACAAATCAAATCAGATGCGTGTTTACATAGGTGTTATAAACACATATATTTAAATTTCAAAACTGGCTGTATGGAAATCATGTAATTCAAACTGGTGGGGTGCTTTTCTTTAGGTGCAATTGCCACAGAAGTTCTCTGAGATCTATTTTGTTTTCCCAGTCACCACCCCTGGAGTCAAAAAAAGTTTTGTCCAGAATACCAAAATTGAAATTACTTGCCCCATTGAATATAAGAGAATGTTTAAACAGTGCATTTTTTGTGTTTTTCTTTCTCATATTGTCAAAATGTTTGTAGATTATTTTATTGAGGCCACGTTCAGTCTTGCCTATATAAAAACTGGAGCATCTTGTACACACTGTTATGTATACTATTCCTGACATTCTACAATTACTATGGATAAGATTAATCCTAATGTTTGGTCCATTAAGTACCAATTGCTTGTCTTTTATTATTTATGGACACAATTTACATGCTCCACATTTAGTGCTGTCTTTCTCTTCTATGGGATGGACTAAGCATATGGGGTTATGATCAAAGATTTGTTTCAAGTTTGCAGAAACACAAACACTGGTTCACTACCTATTATAGTAGTGAGATATGTATTAGAGCTTAAAATGCTCCAATTCGTATTAACGCTGTTCTTAATATGGAGAGCATATTCATTAAATTCTATCACTAGAGCTCTATTTTAGTTCACCAAGTTTGTAGAAAAGTTACAGTTGGTATTTGTGCAATCCATACCAAAAGGGGAGCTCTGTTTATCAGCATTTGTTCTAGAACTGTGAATTCATGTATTAGATCTTCCTTCTTAGAGGTTATCCTTGCTATGCGGACAGAACCCTTAACCATACTCCTCTTGCCTCTTTTGGGATGATAACTATTAAAATGTAGGTATGAATTACTGAATGTTAGTTTCCTGTAACTTCTAGATTTGAAACACATTGCTTCAGAAATAATCACTGTGTCAAGGTAATTCATACTGTGTTTATTGTAATTCCATGTGAACTTAAGGAAGGAAGTGGCCTAGTTCAAATAATGAACAAAACTATTAATACTCCTGGTCGGTCCTGTCCATAAAATGAAAATATTGTTGAGGTACCTTAAATATAATTTACAATATTTGGGAGTAATTTGATTTGAATGCATACTGTTTTTCCCATGCTAAGAGGACTAAGTTTGCATATCTAGAGGCACAGACCACACCCATGGCTAACCCTTTAATTTGTTTAAAAAACTCTTGTTCAAAAAAGATGTAGTTGTTTTCTAATACTATGGACATAAGTTATTTTAATAACTTGTTGTGTCTTTCGGCTTATCCCAGTTAGGGGTCACCACAGCGGAACTCCGGTCCGCTAATGTTTGGTAGTGGATTTTTACATGCCGCATTACCAGCCCTGACGCACAACCTTCAACGAAGGCACGCCCATTCATGCATGCCTCCACACAGAAGACACTCTAGCTGAGAATCGAATGGGACAACGTCTTGCTGTGAGGGGACAACGCTACCGCAGCACCACTACCGCGGGTTTAAGTTCTTTTAATAACTGAACTTCTGAAATTGAAAGGAAGGGACAATCAATTAGAGTATTCTGAAACAGTTCAATTCCTTCTGTGTTGGGTTTGCATATGAAAAGATCTGTGACATCTATGATTAAAAAAACATTTGTTGACCATATGTTAGGAGTAAGTCTGCCAAGAAAGTTCCATGAATATTTCAATTGATGAGACGTTACTGAACAGTGGTTTCAATTTCATGTCTATGACGATGGCAAGGAGGTATGTTTAGAGCCCTGGGCAGTGACAATTGTTCTGTATCTTAGATTTTTAGTACCTTTATAGGCTTCGGAATCCCAAAAACACTTGAGATTATGGGTTTCTTAATTGTTAAGAATGTGTGCATGCTTATGTCAGTTCTATCTTCTAGTAATAATTCATCTAAATAGAGGTCTATCTTGCTATATTAATCTAATTTTGTAAGACTGTAAGATAGGTTTCAGTATCATATAGCATCTCACATACATCTGCTGAGTATTGTAGGGAAGTGATTATGACTGCACCACCTCCTTTGTCAGGTTGCATGATTCTAATAGATGTGTCTCTTTTATTTGGTCTAGGATCTGTAGTTCCCTGGGTTTAAGATTTTTGGCTCCGTAATCCTTGTGTTCTACTGCTATGTTGAAAAGTCCTTAAAACAAGCTTTGTCAAATGTTTGTAGAGTTGGGTGCATTGGGGGATTGAATGTACTCTTTTTCTTGAAATCGACTCTAGGATATGCTGTCATGTCTTCTCCTGTACCATTAAAATGAGTAGCCAAATTACATTTTCTTGTGAAGAGTTTAAATACAATCAATGAGTTCTGTGATGTTAAAGCTTGGCGCTGGAATGAATTTGAATTTTTTGGAGAATTATAATTATAGATATTGTAACCTTGACACAACAGAGTGACCCCATCAGTGTGTTGTGTGATTACCATTTCTGACCCTTTCTTTTCCCTTTTCCCTTTCTTTTTTTGGTCCATAGTTGGTAGTGGGTTGAGGGGGGTGGAGGTCCATGCTCGGGCCTGGGTCCTGGTCATGTGAGGATTGTGCTGCTATCCTCTCTGATCTCCTGAGTTCTGGAAAATCCTGTTCAGACCTTAAAACAGGTGTAGCAGGAGGGGTGTCATTATGCCCTTGATTGAACCCTTCCTTTTCGTGTTGATAAAATGTAAAATGGTGAAATTGTAGCTTATGTGGTGGATGCGTATATGGTTTGTTATATTTGTATTCCTTTAAATCTCTTTCAATTTTCTTATTTTTCCTGTCTTGGTTGTGTGTACAATTTTGATCTACACGTGAAAAAACATTACTGTACAGAGTTTGATATTCATTAAATAATAAATCATGTATAATCACACTGGCCTCAAGCAGATGTCCTATGCAGCTCGACTGAAGAAACTCCAGCTGTACTCGGTTGCATACCGCCTACTCAGAGGTGATCTCTGCCTGACATACAAGGCCATGTCCAACCCAGAATTGATGATCATGCTCCACCTAAAGAAAACCATATTCCCTCTCGAGCCACATGCTCCAGGGATCTAAACCTCACCACAACAATAAATAGGATGTGCTGGAGGGACAGATTCCTGTCCCAGGGACTTCCCATGCTCTGGAACAAGATTCCAATCTACATTAGACAGAGCTCCTCGATAACCCTCTTCAAGAGAAACCTTGACAAGTGGATGGGAAACAGAAAGTTTACCCCAGGGATCACTTCAATGGCTCTGCTGGACAGAGGCACAGGGAACTAATCTAAGGGGTGGCGAAAGCCAACACATTCCGGCTAGGCTTATAAATGCCTTCAGGCAGATAGCCTATTACCTACCTATGAACCTATGAAACTATTTAAATGTTCTGCCTTCTTAAAAAGCCCTTCTAAGATGGAGGAATTATGTTTAATAATAATTTCAACCAATTCCAAGCCAAAACGATGAAACATGCTAATGAAGCCTTTAAACATGGTATTTTATTCATTCAGACTACTGGGGAACTTAAAAACTCTGAGTCCTTTAGTAACTATGCACAACTTAATACATTCAAGTTAGATAAGCATTGTCTAACTGCAGATTTTTTATTTTCTGTATTTTTTTTTCAAATAACAAGATGTATTCTTTCAAGGACCCTGCCGAACATTCATATAAACTGTCCCATTCATGCTGTTCACTCAACCTGGCATGTGAGTTGTTAAAACAAAATGATTTGTTTTGCCCTGAATTAAAATTAAATTCTGTTTGATGATTGATTTCATATGAATGAACATTCAAAGCATTAATTACAATTACAGTAGCTTGAGATGTATACTGTTGTTCATTCTGCCTTCTATTTACCATATTAGTATCATGTCAAAATGTAGGGGAGTATGGTCTAGTAATGGTCATTTCAAACATATCCCATCACTCCTGGGATTTCGGATACTGGCTAAGGCTCTTGCTGCCCCTATAGTGCCTTTTTTAGGCAAGGTTCAAATAACAAATTCACCACCGTAACAGGAACAGGCAAGCAAAAACTGACTGTAATGCTACTCAATGCTAGAAGTCTAAATCTCAAAATGCACTCACTCGAGGCACTCCTTAAAATGGAGAACATCGATATCTGTGCAGTGACTGAGACCTGGTTCAAGGCTCCAGAGAGCACCCCTGCACTACCAGGCTATAACTCATACCACACTTTTCAGCCATGTAACCTGGATCGAAACACCAAAGGTGGAGGTGTGTCCATATTCATTAAGGATATCCACACCTCCAGGCTAGCTGCTCAGCATAATGCATCTGAGGTTATCCAAGTGCAACTAACTCTGGGCAAAACTGCAATCCAAATTGTAGCTTGCTGCGGATCTCCCACCATGTCCCAGGATTTCCACTCCTCTTTTCTTGATGTACTGGAAAATATTAGGGTTCAACCTAACACCCTAATAATGGGCGATTTCAACTACCCCACCATTAACTGGGAAAACTACTCATGTACCAACTCCTTAGCTCAACACTTTCTGGAATTCATGAACTCCAATGCCCTGGATCAACTTATCCACACCTCCACCAGGGCCAACAATATCCTAGACCTAGTCATCACCAACATGAGTGACTGGTGCTCCACACCTGAAGTCAACTCCTCGTTGGTCCGATCCGACCATAAGCTAATCACCCTTGATATCCACATCCCGCCCCCACCCCCCATTAAGGAAACCACGGTAAAAAAATTCTCCAAAGCCAACTTCATGCTTCTTAAGACAGAAGTGGTGAACTTCATGACACCCATGCAGATGGACAATACAGTTACAACTGCTGAATCCTACCCAAATGCACTCTATAAGCACTTACACGAGTGCATGGATCATGCTATCTCCAACAGAACCAAGATGCTATCCTCCAAAAAAAGGAAGCCAATCTGGTGGTCCCCTGCCATAAACAAACTGTACAACAGAAGGAAGAAACTGTTGCAAAAGAGAGTAAAATCCCATGAGTGGAGGAGCTCCCTGTTCAGCCTCAGTAAGAAGCTGAGATCCCTTATAAGATCCTCCAATGCTAGCTACGGAAACAAAATTGCCACTAATTCTAAGGACAACCACAAAGCATTCTATAGCTATGTCAAGAATCTCTATGGCAATACCCAGATCTGCTCTGAGTTACAGCACAAAGGCACAAAAATTACAGAACCAACTGATATTGCCAACATCCTGGCAGATAGGTTCAGTGCTAACTTTACCCCCCCCCCCTCACCCTCTAAAGGGCCCATATCTATACAGGAAGAATGCAGAGTCCCTGTAATCACAACTACGCAGGTAAAAGCCGCACTCTTTAAAGCCAAAAACACAGCATCCTTGGGACCGGACAACATCCCAGGCTGCGTTTTACATGAACTTCAGAACGAACTGGCTCCCCACTTAAGCACCATGTTCAATAATAGCCTCACATCAGGCTTTGTGCCCACTGAATGGCACACAGCAACAGTTATCCCACTCCACAAAGGGGGAGCCACCACTGATCCCGGGAACTATCGACCTATTAGCCTGACGAGCCTGGTCTGCAAGGCCATGGAACGTATCATCATGGAACTCATAAACAAAGACATTGGTAACCTGCAAACTCTGGATCCCACACAGTTTAGGTTTGTGAAAGGCAGATCATGCCTCCTGAACCTGATCGACTTCTTTGAGGCAGTCACCAAAGCCGTAGATGAAGGTAAGGTGGTTAACATAGCCTATATTGACCTCGCCAAAGCTTTCGACACCATTCTCCCATTCTGGAATTATTGCTAAACTCACTAAACTAGGTATAAATCCCTACATCACAAGATGGGTTGCCAACTAGCTCACTGACAGAACCCACACTGTAAAAGTTGCAGACTCCAAATCTGACCTCAAAGCAGTGACAAGTGGAGTACCACAGGGTTCCATCCTGGGACCTCTCCTGTTTGGTATCTACTTCTCCAAAGTACAGGCTAACAAAGAAGGCCTCTGGCTAATGAAGTTCGCAGATGACTGCAAACTAGGAGCCATAGTCAAGTCCCCAAATAATGTGAACATCCTACAGAAGGGCCTCGGTGAGACAGATGCCTGGTGTCAGAGCCATGGCCTCAAGCTCAATGCCAAAAAGTGTAGTGTCATCCCCTTTGGTAAAAACTCTGTACCCATGAACTACCACATAGGCAGCAATCTACTTAACACTGAATGTGTGGTAAGAGACCTTGGGACCCAGGTGGACAATAGTCTCTCTTTTCATAATCACATCGCCACTGGAGTCAGGAAGTCCTTCGACGTGGCACACCTCATCATAAAAGAGTTCTCATCCAGGAAAAAAGAAGCAATTGTTCTCCTCTATTCGACACTCATTACACCCATTATAGAGTACAAAGCCCCTTTTGGAATGTATCTCATAAAACATCTGCAGCAGCTGGAAAGGCCACAGAAGTACCTTACAAAGAGGATTATTGGCCTCAAACAAATGCCCTACACTGACTGCTTCAAAAAAACTCCAGCTTTACTCTGTAGCATATCGCCTACTCTGAGGTGATCTCTGCCTAACATATAAAGCTATGTCAAACCCAGAGCTGTTGGACATGCTACACCTAAAGAAATCCCAATCCCTCCGAGCTACATGCTCTAGGGACCTAAACCTTGTCACCACAATAAATAGGACATGCTAGAGGGATAGATTCCTGTCCCAGAGACTTCCCATACTCTGGAACAGGCTACCCATCTATGTCAAGCAAAGTTCTTCATTAGCACTCTTCAAGGAAAATCTTGATGAGTGGATGGGAAATAGGAAATACACCCCAGGGATCACTTCTGTGTCTCTGCCCGACAGTGGCACAGGAAAATAGCTTTCTTGGGTGGCGTAAGCCAGGGAAGCTTGTTGGTTAGGCTTACGTAGGCCCTTGGGCTGATAGCCTAGTACCTACCTATGAACCTATATCTTGGCTCATCGGTACATTGGACCTGCTGCAAAATTGCACTTTGTTGTTGCCAAGATGGAGGAGTTATTAAATCCAGTAGTCGAGTGAGTTCACTTTTTACCATTTCTACTTCCGATACAAGCTGTACCAAATCTGTGGAGCTTGGGTTGATATCCATGTAGTTAACTTTTGTGTTCCCTCTTAACAAACTTTTGAGTGCTGAAGGAACAGTCACTAAACACCAGTAAACAACAGATGGTGTGACAACAAACTAGGAACCAGTTGGACACGCCACCAAAGTCTTTGGGGGAGGAGGCTGCTGTGTAGTGAAATGATGAAATGAACTCCTGGTGAGCCACTCTACCAAGAAACATGCTCCAGCTCCCTGGCCAATCAGCTCATTTGTTCTCCATCACCAGGGTGAGGGTTGACTGGGAGGGGTCATCATTCAGTCATGTTTGAAAAGTCACTCTTCACTGCTGAATATCATCTGATATATTCCATACCTGTATCTTGATGTTTTCAATTGCAGAGAGAATGAGAGAATGTCAACTGTAACCAAAATAGTAGTTTGCAGTAACCTATTGACAACCATCCATCAACAACTCCTTTTCCCATTTTTGCACATGATGTTGGGGTGTCACTTCAATAGTGACAATCATCTAGAGCCAAGGTAACATCAACCTCAGTTAATCTTCTTAAAAATGCTGAGAATCTCTTACATTTGAAGAAATTTGCCATACAATATATTTTCTATGCTTCAACAAACATTGGTAGTGTCTCAAGAATTCCATTACTGTATCTTGAGGTTCAAATACATAGAGAAATAACATCAGCTGTTGCCAAAATAGTAGTTTATAGTAACCCATTAACATCAACCTCACTTAACTTCTTTAAAAGATGCCAGGGATTTCTTGCATATGGAGAACGCTTAGCAGTCAATTTATTTAACATTTAGATCACAAATAGGGTCTATATTAGATAACTGAAAGAGCAATACAGTGAACGCTCACATGAGCGAAAACGCCAGGAATTGAAAGGGTGTTTGTGGGGTTGGGGTACAGTGAGGAGTGGGATATTTGCCCTTTCCTCACTGTAGTGCAACCCCTGAGTTGGAATATATAGTTAGCAGGGGGGGGCACAGCCCCCCACAGTAAGGAGTTTGATTCCTGGCATTTTCGCTCATGTGAGCGTTCGCTGAATTGCTCTTTCGGTTATCTAATATAGACCCTACAAATATTGATACAGTCTCATTGTCTGATCTAGGGATGAAATAATAAGTCTAAAGGCAGGATACTCTGTCTTCATGCAGCTTCCTTATCCCAAATAAAACTCCAATTTTAGGAGATTCCACGCTGAAGAAAATGTAATTATCATCTGTTCATAAAAATAGCAGTAAGTCTAATAAAATGCAATTAATTTTTGTTTCCGGTATTAATATCCCTCATAGTAATTTCTTTATACCTCTTAATATCAGAAAGCAGCAATTCCACTCAGGCATAGTAGAAAAGTTAAATAAACTGGGAATAAACCCCTATGTCACCTCCTGGATTACCAGCTGGCTAACAGATATCATGCAGATAATCAAAATAGGGGAAGTTGCCTTCGCAAAGAGACCAATTGCCAGTAGAGTCCCCCAGGGTTCTGTGATGGGACCTCTCCTTTTTGGCATCTACTTTTCTGAAGTAAAAGCCAATACCAAAGGGCGTTGGCTAACTAGGATTGCAGATGACTGCAAGCTAGGAGCATTCATTGAATCCCCAAATTACTTAGCCGTCCTGCAGGAAGGTTTGTCTCAAATACATAACTGGTGTCAAAATCTTGGGCTGAAACTAAATGCCAAAAAATGCATTATTGAATCCTTTGGGAAGTCATGTACACCAGGAAACTACCACATTGACATTACACCCCTAAGAGTTGACCCAGTAGTTCAGGATTTGGAAACTTATGTGGACAGTGGCCTAACTTTTGATCACATGTGACGATTGTTGTAAGAAAATCCTTCTATATTGCACAGCTTATAAACAACGGGATTGTGTCTAGCTCTAGATATGTTATTGTTCCCCTTTACTCAGCCCTCATTAGGCCAGTCATTAAATATAATGCCTCTTTTAACATGTATCTGTCCAGACACATGCAACAACTGGAACACCCACAGAGATACCTTACTAAAGGGATGCAAGGCCTAAACATCATGTCCTTCATAGACTGACTAAAAGCCCTGGTCACTGTACTAGGTATCCTATAGACAGTTAAGAAGTGACCTGTGTCTAGCATTTGAGGCATCCTGCACCTCACTACTGATATATTTACTGAACATCAGCAAATAAATGGCATTAGAAATACCCGGTCTAGGGATCTAAACCTCTTCTGCAACATCAATAGAATGGTTTGGAGGGACAGGTTTATTTTGCAGAGGATACCACTGTTATGGAACAGACTCCCCAATCACATAAAACAAAGTTAATACCTGTCTATTTTCAAGTGAAACGCAGATTTACGGATGGGAAACAAAAAATTTATCCCAGAACTGCAACCTGTACTACTAATGGAGAGATATAGCTCCTAAATGCTTTATCCCATTGCATGGGTCCCCTCAAATTATCTGTGGTATGATCCCAGTTATTCTAATTAAGGGTAAAAGACATTTTTAAAAATAGTTTCTATCCCAGGGACATACAAGAACTAAACAATGCTAAATACTCACACTGAATACAGATAATAGCCATCTGCACTATAAAGTATATGTTTACATTCCTGTGCACCTGACTTTATTCCTTTCATCTGCAATATACCCAAGTGCAATAACTTGGTTGTTTACTGCATTGCACTGCATTATATTGCATTGTTTGGTACTGTATTATACTGTATTCTTTTATTTATTCATTCTCATTATATGTGAATGCTCTTTAGAGGATTGCTATTAATTCTGTTGTACTTGTGCAATGACAATAAAGGAATCTTATCTTATCTTAATATATAATTATCGACCACGGGATGGAAAAGGCCAGTCTATAACCAAATGAGATAAGTTATTTTGAGCACAAAAAGGGAAACTGGCTAGGCTTAAAATGGCCTGCAAGGGCAGCTAGCCTAGTATTTACCTATGAGCCAATGAACCTATAATTCCATTGCACTGACCATTGTAACTACCCTTCCCCTCCATTATCCTCCTTCAAAAATGTTTATGCCACATAGTTTGTAAACATTTTAAGGCTGTTCTGCATCAGCAGGTTCATTTTGAAATTGGAAAAATTGTAAGCAAATACCTGCTTAATGTCTGCTGTACACACATATCTTCATACAGAGACAGCACTGGAATGAGTTTTTTAAGTAAACACCCCTCATTAACTACTTGTCCCACAGTTTCATCCTACAGCAACAATCTTAAGTTTAGTTTGATTTGACATAGTACATGATCTAATTTGAGAAGACCTACAAAAATGGGATAGGAAAAACCTCTGTTCAGAAAACAGCTGTATGTTGTTAAATATTTTGGACCTCAGTTTTATATATCCAAAACAGTTTGGCTTCCAGACACACACACTCAGCCTCTCCCCTGGTCATTGTTTCTCATTCCTGTGTCACAAAAAGCCATCTCCCTCTTCCTTCTGGGCAAAAAAGATTGAACTTGCCTTCTCATTGGTTCTTAAATGCCCATAAGTACTTCCAATTGGAGAGAGAGAGCTGATTCGAGTCTGTTAGTGCCTCTTTTGTGCATCCTGGACTGATAAAGTTCTAGTCAGAGCCTATGAGTCATCATTTTTCATTGTTGATTTTGGGGCATGTGATTTTCATTCCTTCTTTAAAGGATTGTCATTTTGTTAAATTTGATCTCATGAAGTCTCACAGATTTTTAAGAGATAAAAACATTAACTTTATTAAAGTTAAGCAGTTCTGTAATTTTAGTGTTTTTTTTTTTTCTTTTTGTTTGTTCATTTTATTGTTTATTTCTTGTATGCTTGGCTTGGCTCACTATTTCTTTTTTTAATTCATATATGGTTTTCTGGTTGGATGCTGGCTGCATGAAAGACCTTTACCCCTTGCCCCCCCCACCTGACAAAATGTAATCATCTCCAATGTATGTGCATGTTGAGAAACTGGAAGTTTCCCTTGCAGCATGTTTGGTGTAAAAGGACTGTCCCCAGGATTTAATAAAATCTGTGCAGGCATCATGTAGAACCTACACAGAAAGTACCCATGTACACGGCCACAGTTCCCCATCAGCAGCACACCATGCATATTAATGATGGTGGTCTGCCGACGAAGAGCATAGGAACAGGGATATTGAATTCATGTAGAGAGAAGTGTAGAGGCTATTCCATGGATGTGGATGCCTGGTCAGATGTTATAGAAAGGGTGAGGCTTCCTGTAATGTTCTCTGCTACTGATAAAATGCTGTGAATGATTCTTATATGTGTGATATATTTTTATTATATGTTTGGTGTTATAATATTTAAATTTTTTTTTTTTTTACTGTGTGTTTGTGTGGCGCGGAGCACAGCAATGCCAAGCTGCACTTACATATAGACAGCTGACATTTGCTACATGCCTAAAAATAGAAATCAGATGTAATTAGTTATCATAATTAATTTAAAAAATTTTTTTTTATTTACCATTTGTGCGGTGTGGCATGGAGTGCAGCAAACCTGAGCAGCACTCACATATACACAGCTGGCACCTGCCAGACATCTAGAAATAGAAACCGGATGTAATTATTTATTTCTGAGTATGTTTAAGCTTGTTTGATCAGTGCAGCTCAGTGTTCAGTAATGCTAACAGGTAGCCTAATAGTATATATGAAGGTATACTAGTTTTCATAATATCCAAGTAGCAAATGGGTAGAGTTACAGCCTAATGCTTAGTAGGTCTTGGGTTCGAGTCCATAGCAGTCATAACATGTCTGTAATTTAATTTACTGTTATTGTTTAATTTAAAAACTGTTTGAGCAGTGCTAAGCTTTGCTAAATCCATGGTTGTGCAAGTTTTTATGCTGCTCAGCTCTTCTTAACTGGTTTGTGTGATGCTAAGCAATGCGGTGCTTTTTTGAATGTTGCTCAATGACATGTAAGGGAAGGAAAACAGCCTATATTAAGTGCAATAGGTGGGAATTCGGCACTATTCTTTCTGATATGCCAGGTAGTGTTGAAGAGGTTGCACGCTTTTGGGCGCAGAGATGGGGTGTGCAGGAATCCAGGGGTTTTGTTAGGCTTCTAGTATGCAATTATGAACCCAGGCTGATACAGGGCAGTTTCCAGGGCTTAGAATGTAAGACTGAGGAATGGGATCGGTTGGTCAGGGGACTTATCAGTGTTATTGGTATCCCCCGTACTGGTGAGCAGTGTTGTCACCATTATGACGACCTGAAGAGGAGAAAGAGGGAAACCTTGAACAACTGGGTCCAAGAGGCTAGGGCTGGGCATGCTCCACAAATATGTAAGTATGTTTTCCACTGTTTTATGAAAATGCAAGCTGAATGTGTGCAAAACTGGTATGCAATATGGTGTGCTTGCAGCTGAGAGGACTTGCAATGTTCAGTCCCATGCTGGGCACCTGGCCAGATTGTGCCATGAGTTTGGTAAGTACAGATTTATTATGTTAACTGTAGTGCAATAAGCAATAAATAATAAAAAAGGTACTGCAATAAAGAATACACAATACAAACTGTAGTGCAATAAATGGGCAATTAGAACTGTAGTGCAATAAATGAACAATAACAATTGTATTGCAATAAACAATAAACAATACCAATAACAGTAAGCAAAATGGTGCACAGCAGGATTGTGGTGTCATAACATAATTGCAGTAGAGCTATATGCATTGCATGTCTATGGTAAGGTTGCTGTAGTCAAGTGTAACACTGTAATAGCTGTAGAATGCAAAACTAATGGCTTACAAGTTGTACTGCTCAACTCATAATATGGACCAAGGCCAATTTCAGTCAAATGATGCTCTCTGTTCCTCCTACTGCAGGTAAAATAGGTATATGAGTGAGGCAACCCACTCTATGGGCAGATATTGTGTGTGGACTTCACAGAGAATTATCAGCAATACAAATAAAGTGTTAAGCAGCATTGTGGATTCCTAAATAAATCTGTCTTAATATTTGCAGTACGGCTGTATTCATTGCATGTGTGTTCTACTGTCACTGCAGTCAAGTATAACACTGTAATAGCTCTAGAATGCAAAAGGAATGTCCTGTAACATGTATTGCTCAACTCTTAGTATGGTTCAAGGTTGTCTTCAGGTCAGTTTCAGTCACTTAATGCTCTCATTTTCACCCACTCCTGGAAGAAAAGGTATATGGTTGAGATAGCCCACGTTTTGAGCAGATATTGTGTGTAGATTCAGAGAATTATCAGCAATACCAATAAAGTGTTAAGCAGCATTGTGTTTTCCTAAATAAATCTGTCTTAATATTTGCATTAGCGCTGTATTTATTGCATGTCTATACTAAACTGCTGCAGTCAATTGTTACATTATTTGCAGATATCCCCTGCAGTTACAGCTATTGGGTTCTACTCCCATGCTTGCCAACTAAGGCATGATGGCTGTCTAGTTTACCTACTGTACACAAACATGCCTTTCAAGTATCACAATTTATCATAATGTACTTAAAACTGCTGTACAAGAAATGAATAGCTATAGTTCTTTCCTAAAGCATTCCCGCACATCCCTACCTGCCTTTCACTATGTTTTTCCCCCTGCTTGCACCCCATTTCACCACTTTCCTATCTCCCCAATTTTATTTTCTTTATATTTTTTAGTGCAACATGTTGCACAGCTTCACTAAGCTCAGCTAAATAGAGCTATATTGACTATATGTGTTTTCAGTTTATAATAAACACCTGTCCCATATTTTGGACCGAAGACCACCTGCAGACCACTGCATTAACCTGCCAGGCCATACAGTGCTTAATTAAAACTGGTGGTTAAAACAAAGCATAGTAATTGCCAGTTACAGTTATTAAGCATGTTTCAGCTAAGCTGCACATTGCTCCAAGTCATGCAAACTTGATTAAAAATAATGGAAAAAATGCGACTGTACCTTGGAATCTGGTGGAAGACTACACCACTAGAAAGCCAAACACATAATAATGGATGTAAGTGAGGCCTGTGATAGCAGGTAAATGTGCCCTTTTATCAACAACATGTAGAAATAGCCCTGCTAGGGCATTAATGGCAAAATACATGTTCAACTGGGACCCTGGGGTAGAAATACAGCCATATAAAGCCATGCACATACTGATGGATGTAAAAACATTTGTCACTATCTGTATGGACTACTCAGAGGTGATCTGTGCCTTGCAAATGGGGCAATGTGTGACCCTACTTGATTGCACATGCTGCCTATCTGTAGGAGGCATAGTAGGTGAATAAATCACTGTAAGAGCATTAACCTAGTATGTGACATTAGTAATACATGTTGGTGGGAGAGATTTGCCTTGCAGACTTAAACACACCCTTGAAACAGAACACAGCCTAATGGCAAACAGAGCACCTCAGTGCACCTCAGCACACCCCATCTGTATGACTGGCTGGGAGACTGTCATCTCACCACAGGGTTTCTGCCTATGTCCTTCTTGGACTGGGGCAATATGTGCTGATCCTGTAACTATGGGTATAAAGTTGTCTAGAATTGTGTGGCTGTATGGTCTTTATGCTAGTGAAGCTCAAACATCCTCTGGTTCCATAACATGATGTAAAATGCTCTAACAGCCTCACACACAAACATGGCTACATTGAGGCTAGCACCATTCACAATTACTGTGTACAGGACATGGCAAGGCACACAAGTAGTGCAAGTTGGCTGTATGTAGATTAGAACACTTACCTATGTAATGGTATACACTACAGATCACAGTATGTGATACAATCAACACAGCTCATGTCTGCTAGCACTATCAGTTTAGGACATATAATGCTTGATGGCATCAGCAGTTTGGAAGCCAGCAGTAACTTACAGGGCCAAAAAGTGCATAACCATTGCAGGTTCATAGCCCATGATGGAAAGCCACTTTTCTGCTGGGGGATATACATATGTATACACACACAAACACATATCAAGTGACCTGAAGTGAGATTAGAGCCCCTACATATCTAATTATATACACTATAGATCACAGTACTTATCTCATGCAACACAGGTTAAGTGTGATACTACACTAGCAGCTGGTAGTCTTAAGGTGGATGACATCATCCAGCCTTGTAGATGAGGGCAGTTTGGAAGCCAGCAGTAACTTACAGGGCCAAAATGTGCATAACCATTGCAGGTTCGTAGCCCATGATTGAAAGCCACTTGTTTTGCTGGTGGATATGCATATGTACACACACACAAACACATATCAAGTGACCTGGAGTGAGATTAGAGCCCCTACATATCTAATTATATACACTATAGATCACAGCACTTATCTCATGCAACACAGGTTAAGTGTGATACTACACTAGCAGCTGGTAGTCTTAAGGTTGATGACATCATATGGCCTTTTAGACGAGGGCAGTTTGGAAGCAAGCAGCAACTTACAGGGCCAGAAAGTACATAATCATTACAGGTTGATAGCCCA
Source organism: Protopterus annectens (assembly GCF_019279795.1). NCBI lineage: Eukaryota > Metazoa > Chordata > Ceratodontiformes > Protopteridae > Protopterus > Protopterus annectens. The sequence continues at coordinate 735,929,655 of NC_056741.1, read as the reverse complement.
TGAGGGAATGTCAGTTGTTTTGAAAGGGGATATATACGCACTCACACACTCACACACACACACACACACACACACACACACACACACACACACACACACACACACACACACACACATGCACCAAGTGACCTGGAGTGATATTTGCATCCCTCCCTATCTAGTCTTATACACTATAGATCACAGTACTTATCACATGTGCCACAGGTTAAGTGTGATATTACACTGGCAGCTGGTAGTCTTAAGCTGGATGACATCATCAGGCCTTGTAGAAGAGGGCAGTTTGGAAGCAAGCAGCAGCTTACAGGGCCAAAAAGTGCATAAGCATTGCAGGTTGATAGCCATAGGCACCAGAAGCTGTTAAAGACTGGGGAGGGTGGAGGGTGACAGGGGCACTTAGTGAACTAAAAAGGGTAATTTTTTATAACTATATGGTACCACAACATAGGCTCACTTGGAGGACATTTTAAGCTTAGCCAATTCCCTTTTGGTGCTTGAATTAACATTTTCAGATTGATCTTAGCTATCCCCATGGCTGATAATTGTATATTAGCCCTAGTGAGAAGAACTGTGATCATACCATAGATAATTTGAGGGGGCCATGTAACGGATGCAGCATTTAGGAACTTCCTCTATCCATTAGTGGCATGAGGGGAAATCCTGGAGTGCATTTTCTATTACCCATCCTTAGATCCAAGTTGCATTTGAATATGGATGGATGAGCTTTGCTTTATTTTTATGGATAGTCTGTTCCAGAACAGTGGTAGCCTCTGTGATATATATCCATCTCTCCACAACATTCAGTTTAGATACCTGGACTGAGTATTTCTGATGCCATTTGACTTGCTGATGTTCAGTAGGTCCATCTGTATTATGTCGGAGGATGCTTTGTATGCCAGACATGTCACCTCTAAGCACTCTGTAGGATACTGAGTATAGTAATAAATCTTTGAGGTGATCCATGCAAGACCTATTGTTTAGGACTTGTATCCTTTTAGTAAGGTATCCAATTGTTAGTAAGGTATTCCAATTGTTGCATGGGGCTGGACAGATACATGCCAAAGTGGGTATTATACAAAATGATTGACATAATGAAATCTTTGTAAAGGGGGACAACAACATCTCTAGATCTAGTCACAATCGATTTGTTTATAAGCTGTGCAATATAGAAAGGCATTCTTATGGCTCTTGGCATATGTTGGTCAAAAGTTAGGTCACTGTACACACAAGTTCCCGAATGCCAAACAATTGGATCAGTTCTCAGAGGGCATTGTCATGATTTTGACACCAGCTATTATTTGGGACAAACCTTCCTGCATGATGGTTAAGTCATTTGGGAATTCAATAACTTCTCCTAGCTTGCAGTCATCTCAAACTTAGCTGGCCAAAGCTCTTTGGTTTTTCCTTTTGAGATGTATATGCCAAACAGAAAATGTCTCAGCACCGAACCCTGGGGGACTCCATTGGTGACTGGTCTCTTCCCCTGTTTTGATCTCCTGCATCCTGTGAGTCAAGTTGGCAATGCAGCTGGTGATGTAAGTGGTTGCTCCTACATTATTCATCTTTTGTACTACACCTGAGTAGGGGATTATGTCAAACGCCAAAAAAGGGAACAGGTGCTTAAGAAACCAATAACCAGAAAATGTAAAGCACAAACACTCCACCAGTTTTATTTTTACCTAATTAAATTCCAACAAGTACTGAAACCGGTGGAGTGTTTGTGTTTTTGTGTTACATTTATTGTGAAAAAGGCAGCAGGGTCAAACAGGTCAGGTGTGTGGATGTTTTATTGCTTTGATAGCAAGAATAGAGCTTAAAATTTGCCCATGATTTTGAGCTTTTCACACTTTCTTCTGGGCTGTTTTCAAACACATTTTTAGGGCCATGCATACATGTATGCATTCCTTAATTCACCTTCCTGATTGTATTAAATTATATTCCTTGTATAATACGACACACTTGTTAGACTTAAGTTAGAACACATTTTCAATTTATTGTTTAAACATTTTTCCAGTAGGCAATGAAACAAAAATGCATTAACCAATAATGACAAAACTGCCCTGTTCAGAACATTTCCATGATAACAGTCTACTTCCACACACAACTGCATTTTAAATTTATTGTTTGAACATTTTTCCAGTAGGTAATGAAGCAAAATGCATGCACCAATAATGACAAAACTGCCCTATTCAGAACATTTCCATGATAACAGTCTATTTCCACACACAACTGCATTTTAAATTTATTGTTTGAACATTTTCCAGTTGGCAATGAAGCAAAATGCATGCACCAATAATGACAAAACTGCCCTATTCAGAACATTTCCATGATAATAGTATACTTCTACACACAATATATAAATACAGAATCACAGTAGACTGTAAGCCATAGGCATGTTGCACAGCTTCTTGAACTTATTTTCAACTGGGGGGGGGGGGTGGCAAAAGGCCAAAAATCAGAGACACATTTTAAACATTGCGTGTATAATTTTGGAAAGTGGCTTGCATAAAATGTTGTTACCACCATGCATTTCACTGCCAAGTCTTGAAACCCAAACATTGTGCACTACAGTCAAAGCAACACCACTAAGCTAAACCAGCAGTTTCTTGAAAGACAGGAAGACAAACTTAAGTGGCTGTCATATCATTTAGTGAATTCAGTTCTCACTTCTCACCATAGCTGTCAACCTCTTAGCACAAAAATACAGAAAAAGCCAATAATGAGGGAATGCAGCCCCAAAAATAGGGACACGTTTCAAATACTGATTTTATAACCTTAGAAAATTGCTAGAATAAAAGGTTTTGTTTTACCACTCCTGCAAACCAGAAAGAACAGAACAAAAATGTGAGGCATAAATTCACAAGTGATGGTGGCTAGAGACTTTAGGCTCTTTTTACCTGTACCCAAGGTACAGGGTTTGAGCCTGAGTACCTCTAGCTGCTAGATGTATCCTGCTGGGGGCATTTACACACACACACACACACACACACACACACACACACTCCAGCAGCAGTGCAGTGTACTCACTCTGATAGACAAACTCCTCCAGTAGCATTCTCCGTTTCCACTCCACTATAGCATTCAGATTCTGTCCGTTCCCCCGCTCCACTCTGCAATTAACTCCTGTCATTCCTGCCCTACAGTCCAGATGCAGCAAATCTGCTCCATTACAGGCTTCTGAAATAAATCCCTTCTGTTTCTGCAGCAGCTTCTGAATATCCCGCTCGCAATCTGCAGCAGTTTCTGAATATCCCGCTCACAAAAAACAGCCAGAAATACGTGTGCTGATGTCATCGCAGCAGTTGGGAGGTGCAGAAAATGAAAGGGACAGAGGTATGGATGATCTGCAAAAGTGGGGGGGGCTCCCTTCCCCCTGCGTTCATGTTGATAGCCCATGAGGGTATGGTAGTTGTTTTGCACACATACACTAAGTGGTCTGGAGTGAGATCAGAACCCCTACCTATCTAGTCTTATACACTATAGAACACAGTACTTATCGCATGCACCACAGGTGAAGTCTGTTTTATATGTGATTGCAGGCACAGCACTTGTGCATTACACAAACTAGTCTTGTGTTGAAAGCATCTGTGGCCTGCTGAGTGATATTGCTTCATACTGTTATGTGCATCTAGTATTCTAGCAGTGGGATCACTGTTATTATCCCAGCTATGTATGTACAGTTACCAAGTATGGCCATATGTGGCTGTTTGCACTTAGATGGACAAGCCTGTGGGCAGGAACAATGTGTCCTTGTCATGCGTGCATTGACAACATTATACATTACACCACCTGCTCACCTGTTTCTGTCTATGTGATGACATCCAGCAGGTACAAGTGTCTGTAGGTAAGTGCATTATGTACTGTTGAGCCCTTACTTTGGATCCTTTGAGCAACAGTATAGATGTGTGATAGTGCAGTTTTACTCACCATTATTAGGGCATGTAGGAAAATAGAGACATCCACACACACATTTATGTATATAACAGGGATGTATATATAAATATAGCTTTGTGTGTATGATATGTATATGTGTTATGTAAATATATGAGGAGAGTCTATGTATCATTTTAGTATATATAGCTATATATATATATATATATATATATATATATATATATATATATATATATATATATATGTATAGATATAGATATAGGTATATATCTATTTGACAATTCATAGATATAGATATACTATGTATGTGAGAGAGAGAGACAGTGACAGATAGATATGTATACATATATGTCTGTATGTATAGACATATCTATACATAACAGGTCATTTTGATGAAGGGACAACAGAATTGCACTCATTTTAACTAAGTGTATGGACATGCCCAGTGGGACAGTCAGTACTTATAAAGTGACTCCAGCCCACACCTACCTGTACTCTAGTCCAGGATTTTGTGTGTTACAGAGAATGACATCTGTCCCTGTTTCTGCAGTACTGCACTTCACTCAAATTGTCCACAGCATTCTCCAGCTGTCTGATGTAATTAACATGTGACTGAGGTTCATAATGTTTACCACACACAGACTGACAGTTTGTGAAAACACCAACATAGTAATACCTCACATGCAAAAGATGTGGATACTGCCAGATTTGAACCATCAATGGTATTACCCATACTAACTTCCCTAGTCCACTGAGCCACGCAAGCTGCCAGACAGAGAGGAGTCATTCATCACACAATCAACAGCATAAATATGTACGTTGTTATTCCTGCATTAAGCGAGATATACAATGCATGATCAATTTCTATGTTACTGCCCTGAGATTGCCTGGACTGCTGATATACCATTATTGACTTACTGTTAAAGCAGTTATGTGGGAACACTGCTGTGTTGGGGGTGGGCGAACAACAGCACATGATCTGCTGGGATACACAGTAATCCAAATATCATGTGACCCCACTTATTAACATCTCCCTTGACTAATGTAGTGAATATTCCAACAATGAGGCCTAATGAATATTAAGGAACACATAGTGGACTGGGTATATGTAGTCCCATGTGGATGCTACTTCTGTCCAAATAGCCCACTATATTTCCTTGCATAACTGCAGCAGATCCATAAATATGATAACATATTATAGTAAGCCTTACAAATAGTATGTAGGTTAGAGACTCACCTTGTGATTGCAGTAGGTAACAGAACTGTAGTTCAGGGCTGACTCTGATGCAAGCAGTACACAGTCAATACATGATAGGTACAGGTTGTGTGGGTTGCATGGCATCACTATTAGTATATGTATGTTAGTAGGAGTAAGGTATCAGTCCCTGTGGCTCTAAGTTGTCAATGAATGTGCTATGCATTGTCTCTTAGCCAAAGCCAAGGAATACTGGGCATGCCTAGGTCTGCCTACAGAAGCATCATCGGGGGGGGGGGTTCCTCCTCCTAGTCCTCCTGTGTTTGTGGCTGACCTAGGCACTTGTGTGGGGCTGTGTATCCCTTCCCTTTGCTGATCCTGCTGCAACTGTTTCTGCAGGATCATATTGTGTAGCATGGCACATACTGTGAACATATGTGCACATGTGGCAGGAGAGTACTGCATGGCTCCACTGTATATATCAAGGCACTGGAACTGTGACTTCAGAAGCCCAAACACATACTCTGTGATGTTTCTAGTTTGTGTATGCCTCATTATGGCATTCTTCCATGGGTGCATGTGCATTTCTAATGGGTGTCATCATCCACGGTTCCAGTGCGTAGCCAGCATCCCCAGTAAATGGCCATGTGAGATGTCCCCCCTAGCAAACATCTGGTACAACTGTGATGCATGTCAGTCATGGGAGTCATGATAACTGCCAGGGCTGCCAGCGCACACATTCATGATAATCCCCCGGGCATTGTACATGACCTGGCAGTTGATGGAGTGGTACCCCTAGTGGTTGACGTAGATTCTACCCTACTCGCTGGGTGGTGCCATGATATGTACATGAGTGCAATCTATGGCACCCAGTAGCTCAGGATAGTGTGCTACATGGTAGAAGTGTTGCATACTGCTGGCCCTCGCCTCAGGGGTGAGGGTAAAAGAAATGTGTTAACTGGGATGTGGTAGCATGGCATCTAGGAACTGGTGGAGTATCCTGGATGCTGATGCCTGTGAGACCCTCCCATCATGTCCCCATTTGGTCTTTGGAAAGTACCTGTAACTAGTATCCTAAAGGCTTCACATACCTTTGCTTCTACTGGGATGGGTTCCCCTCTGTTGGCTCTGGGTCTGAGTTGAGGGTGGCAGAGCTTGGTGAGTTCTTGTAGTATGTTCCTTTCAACCTTGTAGTGCTCTACAATCTCCAGCTCATGTAGCTCCTGGAAGTTTTCCCTGGGCCTGAATACTCTTCTCCTTCTCTGTCTAGGCCTATTGTCAGCAACAGCAGCACTGACTTCAGCATCTAGCACATACAGATGTAGCAGACCTGCAGCAGCCCCTAGAATTCTCTCAGTTAAAATTCCCAATTCTGTACTTCAATGGTCCAGAGTATTGGGAAAATCAGATTGTAGGGTGTATGCATACTTTATAGAGCGCTGCTGTAGGTGCAGAATGTGTGATTGGCTAAATATGTATTCCACCTGCCTAGGATATAATTAACATCATTTAATGGCCCTTCTTTAACTTAAACAAGGGTCAAAACTAATTAATGTCATTCACTTTTTAGATACACTCAGCATGGTGGCACACCGCGCAAACATGTGCCCTGTAGATAAACAAAGCTTAGCAGTTCGTGAACACTCCCCCCCAGACTTATACGCTCAGCATGGCAGCACATTGTGCAAATAGGCACCCTGTAGCTAAATAAAGCTTAGAAGTTAGTGGACACACTTCCCCCTGAAAGGACATGCTCAGTCAATAGGCACAGCTAAGCTGAAATAAGCTTAGAAGTCAGTGAACACACCCTCTCCTGATGACAGCTACATCCTGTGTACACACCAACATGGGCTGAAGCCTACACAAAGGGGATATGCAGACACAATTACTCCTTTATGCTATTCAGTAACTCCACCTCATTTGCATAGGTATCCATGCTCACAGCCTGGAAACTACATGCTTCATAGTCCTACCACGTTAGCAACAGCACCAATGCACCATTGTAGGGACTCCAAGTAAGGTCCTGTAATACATTTCTGTCACATAATATTATTATTATTTTGTTTTTATCTATAAAGCATGTTTGTACACTGCAGCACACTGGGCAAACATGACCAAATTATTAAAAAGAATGAATTTAACTTATTTCCTTTAATTTTTCAGACACACAGGAGAATAGTTTCACTCATATTTCTATGTGGTATGCCTTTTCTCTCCATATATCTATATTTTTACAGCCCCTTTTGTTTGTCTACACTCCTGTAAAAAAAATGTTTCTGTGTACACTACAGACACTGACACAGGGTCTGAAGAGATGCTTATCTGCTTCTGGATCACTATACCTGCCTCATTTGCATGAGATTCACCTGCTTATGAGGTGATTTACATGCCACGGAACTTTCTGTATTGGCATGTGTATGCACGCTGCTCAGCAGTGCTTACTGAATCTAAAAATGCTTGCATCCATATAAGCAGCATGGGGCAATGCCTACACACAAAAAAAAATATGTAGGCTTTATTAAATCCCCCCCTGTATTTTCACATTTGGCAGGGGTTACAAAAGAGTCTGTTGTTACTAATACACATTGTTTTTAACATCTTAGAGAACAGATAGACTCCAGTAAGAAGTGAGGAAAGAGAAGAGTAGATAGGGAACATAATACAAAAAGAACCCAACCAGATGGAAGCACAGATGACCGAGGCCTCAGGACAACCTTAAGATGCACAACTGGCCCTAGCAATACTGGAGGAAATTCAGAGGGTAGGAGAATGGCTGGTGGACCTGGCATGGATTTTTGGAACGGGGGGCTGGGCCAGTAACAATGAGGTCTGAGGAGACCAAAAATTATTAAAAAAAAAACATTTTAGAAAACAGCTTCTGAGTTTCCATTGCTGCTCACAGACAAATCCCAACACACTGCAGAAATTAGTATAGCTTCAAGCAGTCATACTGTTCAAAATGTATATTATATTTGTATCCAAAAGATGTCCATGTCTGTACTTCTACAAACCAGAAACAATGCAGAAAGAAGACAATCACTAAATGAATCTATGATGCCAAACTCCAAATACATAAACATTGGGTAATCAGACTAAAATGGGTATTTAAAACAAAAAAGTCCCCACCAATAATCATTTTATATCTAACTCAGTTTTCTGTAAGTTTTATTCTATGTGATTGTATCATTAGAGGGAAAATGTGCAGTTTCACATAGATGTCATAGTCAAGCTACAATTATTTTGAGAAACTCAGCTCCTAAAAGTAAAAAATCAGCTGCTCAAACAGTACATATTCATTACTGTGCTGCAAAGCCTTTATTTAAAAAACATGGTAACAACTTAAATATGCATTTTGTACATCTTGTAAGCTGACTGATGAGCAACTTTTCTGCTGTGAACTGTTTCTTCATGTACCACACATACTGCGTTTCCTTATGCTTTTACAGCTGCCAAGAGAGCAAGCTGCACACTAATTCGAATTTGCATTCTTCTTTTTCTGTCTTTTGATAATCGCATAGGCAGATTAATCCCTAGAGACTACTTTAGCCATGACATGTAGAGGAAATAAAAAACACGTACACAAGAATACATTCTTTACATTTTTTACAATGTTTAGAGTACGGCAAGGACACAGAATGCACAACAGTGTGTGTTCACAGGCGCACTAAAGCAGTGGTCAGTTCCATTCATGATAACAATCAGTAAGGCGGTGTTGAGATCAGGAAAAGATATGTTCCAGGTTATCACTGCGCTATGGCTATTAGGAGGGGAGATGGGTGCAGCTAGCTTTTTCAGTTAGGCAGTCTTTTATATGCTTTGCAAAAGATGTTTATGCTGAATATTTAGTGCATTGTTGTTCTTTTTTATAACTAGGTGGCCTCTAATGTTCAAAACTGTGTAACTACTAGCATAGTAGCCAGTTTAGACTAATCTGCCCTCCTTCCTCATTTCCTGTGTCTGCTGCACTGATCTTAACAGAAGCATATAAATAATTAAGCTATTCATATGCATATTATTGAGCTGTTGTTTTGCCATGGCATTTGAATTATTTATTAAAGCTTTTGAGATATAAATTGTTGGCCTTTTCTTGTAGGATAAAACACCTGCCACAATATGTGCATTTTTTGTCTGAAATTGTAAAAGCAGCTTATAGTGAACAGTAGTAGTAGATATAGTTTGAAGGAAGCAGAATACCTGTATCTATGCACTCATCTGCTCTCAACAATGAAAGAGGCCAAAGTTATGAAGTTTTGTGGTAGAAGGCAAGTCACCTTCCTTTGACTGGAACTCAGAGGTACTTGAAGGTGGGCTGATATTTATAGAATTAAGCATCAGGTCTAGGACATTCATTCTGTATGCTGCTGCTATTAATATAATAAAAGTTGGGTGGTCAGTGTGTAAGGTTAGAGAAGACAGTATATATGAACTATTTGTGGGTAAAGGATATGGCTATACATTCATTCATTCTCCAGTAGCAAGCAGTAAGTGTAATGCAGGAAACCATTTCCATATGGGACTCCAGTCCATCTGTAGATGTATATACACAAACACACAGACAGACACCTGCACACACACACAGACACACACACACAGACACACACACACACACACACACACACACACACACACACACACACACACACACACACACACACACACACACACACACACACACACACACACGTACTCACAGGCACACTCTCACATGTGCACGCACACACTCACACCATTGAGATGATCAGTATTTACCTAATGGCATATGTTTAGGATGTCGAGAAAACCAGAGCAGTCAGTGAATTCCAGGTGGGTAAAAGCAAAATGTGCAAACTCCTGAAAGAAGGGCACCTAGCCAAGAACTAAATGGGAGAGTCAAGTGCTGTGAAGCAACCATGTTAATCACTGCAGCACTGTGCAGTACTTTGTCCACACACTACCATGTAAAATAAAGCCTTTGTCTACACAGTACCATGTAAAATAAAACCTTTGTGCACACATTACCATGTAAAATAAAGCCTTTGTCTACACAGTACCATGTAAAATAAAGCCTTTGTCCACAGAGTACCATGTAAAATAAAGTCTTTATCTACACACTACTGTGTAAAATAAAGCCTTTGTCTGCACAGTACCATGTAAAATAAAGCCTTTGTCCACACAGTACCATGTAAAATAAAGCCTTTGTCCACACAGTACCATGTAAAATAAAGCCTTTGTCCACACTGTACCATGTAAAATAAAGCCTTTGTCTACAAATTACCATGTAAAATAAAGCTTTTGTCTACACAGTACCATGTAAAATAAAGCCTTTGTCTACATAGTACCATGTAAAATAAAGCCTTTGTCCACACAGTACCATGTAAAATAAAGCCTTTGTCTACAAATTACCATGTAAAATAAAGCCTTTGTCTACACAGTACCATGTAAAATAAAGCCTTTGTCTGCACACTACCATGTAAAATAAAGCCTTTGTCTACACAGTACCATGTAAAATAAAGTCTTTGTCTACACACTACCATGTAAAATAAAGTCTTTGTCTACACACTATCATGTTAAATAAAGTCTTTGTCTACACACTCTTCTTCTTCTTTTCCCGGTTAGGGGTCACCACAGCGGATCACCTGTCCACTCATGATTGGCAGTAGTTTTACGGTGTCGAGTTGCCAGCCCGGCACCCAACCTTCCACGGAAGGCACACACACACACTCACTCCTAGGGCCAATTTAGAGTGTCCAATCCACTTACAACATATCTTTGGGATGTGGGAGGAAACCAGAGGACCCAGAGGAAACCCACGTGACCAAAGGGAGGACATGGAGACTCCGCACAGAAGGCACCCCAGCCAAGGATCGAACCAGAGAACCTCTTGCTGTGAGGTGACAATGCTAACAGCTGCACCACTGTGTCTTTGTCTACACACTACCATCTAAAATAAAGTATTTGTCCACACAGTACCATGTAAAAGAAATCCATTGTCTACACAGTACAGTGTAAAATAAAGCCTTTGTCTACACAGTACCATGCAAAATAAAGCCTTTGTCTACACAGTACCATGTAAAATAAAGTCTTTGTCTACACACTACCATGTAAAATAAAGCCTTTGTCTGCACAGTACCATGTAAAATAAAGCTTTTGTCTACACAGTACTATTTAAAATAAAGCCTTTGTCCACAGAGTACCGTGTAAAATAAAGCCTTTGTCTACACACTACCATGTAAAATAAAGCCTTTGTCTACACAGTGCCATGTAAAATAAAGCCTTTGTCTACACACTACCATGTAAAATAAAGCCTTTGTCTACACACTACCATATAAAATAAAGCCTTTGTCTACACAGTACCACGTAAAATAAAGCCAATGTCTACACACTACCATGTAAAATAAAGCCTTTGTCTACACAGTACCATGTAAAATAAAGCCTTTGTCCACACAGTACCATGTAAAATAAAGCCTTTGTCCACACAGTACCATGTAAAATAAAGCCTTTGTCCACACAGTACCATGTAAAATAAACCCTTTGGCTACACGGTACCATGTAAAATAAAGCCTTTGGCTGTACAGTACCATGTAAAATAAAGCATTTGGCTAAACACTACCATGTAAAATAAAGTATTTGTCTGCACACTACCATGTAAAATAAAGCTTGTGACTATACGATAAAGAAAAGCCAGTGTGGTAGCCTTCCATATTCTTTTGCAGAAGTGTGAATTAGCACATTGTTTAGCTAGGGAGTGAGGGTGGTAGCAAATAAGTGGAATGAAGGAGGCTAGTAATGAAGATAACGAAGAATAAAATAGTGTACAATGAACAACTCAATACCAGTTTGTAGGAAATTATTGTTTGTTTTGTACAAGCAGTGGCTCACCTTTGTTCAGCTGCTGTATTCAGCCACCTGGAGTGAGATAAGGCACCCTTCAGAAGGCTAACTTTAGACAGATGTCATCTTGTCGTTGTTTCCAAAGTTACATAGATACTCTTTCTGGAAATATAAACATTTTAATGTTAAGCATGGGACAGGTCCATAGGCTCATAGGTTTGTACCAGACTATTGACCACCAGGGTCTTTATAATCCTAGCCATGCAAATAAACCCAGTTTTGTCCTTGAGTACACTGGAAGCCTATATGGTGGGGGTATGTTACTAATGAGGCAGCTAAGGATTGTTTATGTGCATTTGTGTGTGTAGGCAGGTATGTTCATAGGTTCATAGGTTGGTACTAGGCTATCAGCCCTAGGGCCTATACAAGCCTAGCCATAACAATTCCCTGGCTATTTCTTCCCACATTATTTACTTTCCTGGACCCCTGTCTAGCAGGGCAACTGACGTGATCCCTGGGGTGAATTTCCTTTCTCCCATCCAATCGTCAAGGTTCCTCTTGAAATGGTCCAAAGAGGCACTCTGCTTGACATGTATGGGCAATCTATTCCAGAGTCTGGGGAGTCTCTGGGTCAGGAACCTATCCCTCCAGCATGTTTTGTTTATTGTGATGACAAGGTTTAGATCCCTGGAGCGTGTAGCTCTGAGGGATTGGGATTAGTTAAATTATCATCTGTCTCTGTCCATCAGAAACATGGGGGACAGATCAAGGGTGAATTTATGATTTCCCATCCAGTGATCAAGATTTCAGTTGAAAAGGGTCACTGATGAACTCCACTTCACATGGATGGAGAGCCTGTTCCAGAGCATGGAAATCCTTTGAGACAAATATCGGTCACTCTAGCATGATGTTCTTCATGTTTCACTGTTGCAGTCATCACACTTGGGTTATCTGCCTGCAGGTAGCCCTCAGTCGGCCCGAATACCAAAGTCTTGGGATTTATGCATCGGATGCTGTCACTCCTTCCATGACGTCAGGTCGTCAGGGGTATAAAACATGCAGCCAATGCTATTACATCAGCTTTCCTTACCAAGTGGTGCCCAAAGCAGAAGCAGTTTGCAAGTGCCAGTCGGCCGCTACCTGAAATTTTTGTTATTCGAGTTTCAGACCTGAAGTCTTCTAAAAGCTAAATACCCCATTGGGGATCCTTTTTTCTTGCTCTAACCGATGTCAGAAAAAGTTAATAACTTGCCTGTAGAAAGCAAATACCTCACAGAGAATTTCATTCTTACTGCGTCATCTGTTTAGGCCCAGACCATTACATCCCTCACTGTCAGTTTTGTGCCCTATTCAACGCCTGAACTATTCACCGTCGGGCTATCTATGTTGCTAAATTCTTTTGCTCTTGTTCTCTGTATTCCGAAATGGCTTCAATAAGCCATCCGATTACCGATCTTCTGAAAAAACAGACAGACTGCATAGGTCCAAAACTGCCGATGAAGCTTCCATTAAGCTAGTTGCCAGTCCGCCAGTACTCAGTGAGGCACTTTTGCAGCCCCCAATACCCGCTTCTACAGATTCGCAGGCCACTACTGAGGCCCATTCGGAGTCCGGTATGCTGCGAGATGTTTCTTCAACTATGGAACCTGCGGATGTCTCTACCTTGGATGGGTCTGGAGCCACTGTGCAGGCACTGGCTTCTGAGGGTGTTTTCAGACTTTCCGATGTTCGTATTAAACCGACTACTTCATTTCAGACTAAAACTACTGAATTTCTCAGGCCTAGGGTTCGCACTACGCCTAGGAAACTGATGACCAAAGCACATTCTTAAGTTCCCATGCCTTAGAAACAAATGCTTAGAATGGCTGAAGACCTCATTACTTTAATTAGGGGGAAGCCAACCTTCCCCCTCTAAAAGACAAAGAATTGATTTTCCCTCTGATTCTTCAGATCATGAGTCAGACGACTGACCCATCAGATTAACAAGACATGCCCTTATCTATCTATGAGGATTCTAATGCAGAGAATTCCATTCCCTCTGCCTCCCCACCAGAAGATTTTTCTTTCGGTGAAACCCTGCATACCCTCAGAGAGCATTTCCGCTGGGAGTGCCAGGACTAAACTTGCCTCAGCACAGGCCTCTAGCTACCCCCCCATTCTGGAAATTGTAGATGATGTCTTCATGGAATCCAGTCTTACCCCTGATACTTTGCCACCAGCTCCTAGAAAACCTGACAGGTACTACAGAGTACCTGATTCTCACAAATTTCTATTTAAGAATCCTACTATGGACGCAGAGACCATTTCCCAGGGACCTAAAAGCATTAAGGCTACTACAGCCAAAAACCCTACCCCTTCCGACAGGGATTCTAGGGCTTTAGACAGATGAGGGAAGAAGGTATACACCTCTACTACTCTTGCCATCAGGGCTTTAAATTGCCAGTTTCACATGCTGAAGTACCACCAACATATTATGGCACTAATTAAACAAAAAATGATGTTGAGTCCTGATTGTACAGAACATAAAGATTTACAAGAGTTAATGCATTCTGCAAACCAAGTTGGAAAACATACTTTGCAGTGTGGTTTTGATGCTTTAGAAGCATCTTGCAGGGCTGCTGTCACTGGGTCATTTCTTAGAAGGTATGCTTGGCTAAAGGATCAAATCTTGCCAGACCATGTCAAAGCAAAATTACTAGATGCTCCATTACACCAAGAATGTTTTTTGGCACTAAAGCAGAAGAAGTTCTTTAAAACATGGAGAAAAAAACTAAATCTATGCAAACTGTTAAAGATTTCCTGCAGGTACAGCCACCTAGATTCAGTAGGCATTGGCCTTCAAAAAACTGGTCCTTTCCAGTCCCTCCCAGACCTTCTCAGTCCAAACCCAGGGGCAGCAGACTACCAAGACTACAGTCTCAGGGTATGCACAGATCTAAACAATGGAGTGCTCCCACCTCAAAAACAAGGAATGGTAAGCCACCCTCCTATAGAAAAAGTTCACAATGACTTGTCCTTCATCCTTCCAAGCCTTGCCCAAGTACTTGCACCCCTAGGAGGAAAACTCGCCCTGCATGCAAAAAACTGAGAGTACATTATCCAGGACAGATAGGTCTTAAACATTGTATCCTAGGGATACAGATTCTACTTCCACTCACTGCCAACCCCAAGGGAATTGCCAGACCTACCCCCAAACCAGTGCGCAGAGGCCCAAAAGCAAGTACTTTCTCTTTTCAGTATCAAGATTATTCAGCCTGTTCCAACAGAGCAAAGGGGGCAGGGTTTCTACTCCAGACTGTTTCTGGTGCCCAGAAAGCTGGTCACCCTAGATTTAAAAGAAGCTTATCTGCACATCCCCATAAAGGAATCTTGCAGGAAATATCTACGTTTCAGGGCAGGCTCTATGCACTATCAGTTCTGTGCACTTCCCTTTCACTTATCTACTGTGCCCAGGGTATTCACAAAATGCCTGGCTCCAGCCATTGCATACTGCATGCAGAAAAATATTCAAATTTACTCATACTTGGACGATTGCCTGATTCAGACGGACAGTCAGGAATTGCTACTTCAGCACCTGGCATTTGTAAAGAGACTTCTAACTTCTCTGGAGTATACCATCAACAAAAAGAAATCACATCTTGTACCCAGCCAAAAAAATTGTATTCCTGGGAGCAAACTTGAACACATCTTCATAGGTGGCATTCCTCACTCCAGAAAAACAGGTCTATTTGACAAACTACTTCAAACTACTGGCCACCCAAACCCAGCTATATGCAAGAAAAATACTGCAAGCTCTGGGGTTCATAACCTCTTGCATTCTACTAATTCCATATGCAAGACTGCATATGAAGAAACTTCAATGGCACTTAAAAAGTCTCTGGTGTCAACATTCTCAGGACCTAGAAACAATGATTCCAATCATTCCCTGCCTAAGGACAGAGTTTCTTTGGTGGACAGAGGCCTGCTACCACAACAAGGGACTTCCTTTCACTCAAACCCCGCTGCCCAAACCCTGATAACAGACACATCAGACTATGCATGGGGGGGCTCACATGGCTGGCAAATGCATTCAAGGCAAATGGAGACCAAGACAAATGCACCTGCATATCAATCTAAAAGAAATGTTAGCTGTACAGAATGCACTGATAGCCTTCAAATACCTTATCCTTCCAGGACAACTTTTGATAAAGACAGACAACACCACAGTTATGTGGTACATAAACAAGCAGGGGGGAACTCATTCCTACCGACTTTGTAGGTTAGCCATGCCTCTGTGGAACACAGCCCTGAGCAATCAAGTGCACCTGCAAGCTCAATTCCTGCCAGGCAAACTAAATTCACCGGCAGACAACTTAAGCAGAAATCTAATGGACCCACATGAGTGGAAACTGGAACCCAAATTATTCAAGCTTCTGATCCACAGGTGGGGGGCACTAGAGGTGGACCTCTTTGCCTCCCCCCAGAACCATCAATTGAGCAAAATTTGCACCAGAACTCCCCACAGACAATCATGGAAAGTGGATGCCCTATCCTTTACATGGGAAAACCTCTCAACCTATGCCTTTCCCCCTCTGCCCCTCCTCTCGAAAGTACTACTCAAGATCAAGCAGAACAAGCCAAGGACAATCCTGATTGCACCTGACTGGCCACACCAGCACTGGTACCCACTTTTACGCAGTCTGACAGTAGTGCTACCCTGGCACCTGCCTCAGACCCCTTCCCTGCTGTCCCAGCAGGAGGGCCAGATTTTGCATCCTCAGCTGCAAACCCTGAACCTAGCAGCCTGGCTCATCCCCTGAATACATCACCAGCTACGCTCAGCAAACAGGTGCTGGATGTCATCCTTGAGGCCAGGAGGCATAGTACTAGGAAATCCTACTCATAAAAGTGGAAAAGATACTGTTCTTGGAGCCAGGCACAGGGAAAGGACACAACCATGTCCACCTTACCTCAAATCCTAGATTATCTAGCAGAACTGCTCCACAAAGGCCTATCCTTCTCTTCAATTAAGATTCATGCCTCTGCCACCTCAGCTCATTACAATACTGAGCAACCCCTCTTCTCTCACCCTCTGGTCAAACAGTTCCTGAGAGGGGCTAACAATTTAAGACCCCCGAGGAGAGCTCCCACTCCAGCCTGGGACCTTAACTTTGTACTAGAGAAGTTCATGCTTCACCCCTTTGAGCCTGCTGCTACAGCAGAGTTAAATTTCCTCTCTTGGAAAACAGCCTTACTTCTAGCCATCACTTCAGCCATTATGGCTGTGTAACCCTTTATTATCTTCCATGTGGACAGGGTTTCCCTCAGGACTAACCCATAATTTATGCCCAAGGTAGTATCCAGTGTGGCTTTAAACCAATCCATCCATTTACCAACTTTTTTTCCCTAATCCTCAGAATAAAGGGGAAAGGATCCTACACTCCTTGGACATCATGCACAGGCAGCTTAGGTTCTACCTTGACAGGACTAAACCTTTCAGAAAATCTGACCAGCTGATAGTCAGCTTTGCTACATGGGCAGAGGGCAAGGCCATCTCAAAGCAAACCATCTCCAAATGGATAGCACACTGCATCCATTTCTGCTACAAACACCATGGAAAACCTACCCCACAGGGAATCAGAACCCATTCCACTAGGGCTATCTCAACCTCTACAGCATTTCTCAGGGGAGTCCCTACCAGGGACATCCTGGAAGCTGCAACCTGGAGTTCTGTACACACCTTCACAAAGCATTACCACTTGCCTATCTTTTCTAAATCCAAAGCTGGATTTGCTACAGCAGTCTTACAAGGCCTGCTAGCCAGCCCTAATACTTCTTGACTGCCTCCACCCTTTCTCAGCTTTGAGAATCTACCCAAGTGTGATGACTGCAACAGTGAAACACGAAGAACATAGTACAGTTGTGTACACTTACCATAAATGTATATGTTCGAGTATATTCACTGTTGCAGTCCTGGTTATCCTCCCTCCAGCCCCCTGAATTTTCTATACTTTCTACCTATTCTCTTTTTTTTGGCTATACCTTATGGCAATGGTATTTTCTTTTTACAGGAGGTGTTCCACACATGTAAATGCTTCCTGTTTAGGGGGCTCCTGATATCTGGGACAAGAAAAACTGCTGTAATGGCGTCGGCTGCATGTTTTATACCCCTGATAACCTGACGTCATGGATGGAGAGACAGCATCCGACGCAGAAATCCAAGACTTTGGTATTCAGGCTGACTGAGGGATACCTGCAGGCAGATAACCCAAGTGTGATGACTGCAACAGTGAATACACTCGAACATCTACATTTATGGTAAGTGTACGCAACTGTACTTTTTATGGATGTCGCAAGCAAAGTTCAGGTCCTTGGATCTAATGTTCCTGGTGCTATTTGTTTTGCGGATGTGCAGAAGGTCCATCAGAGCTGTGTCTGAGGAAGCCTTACATGCCAGGCAAAGATCATGTCTCATAACCTGTTGGAGAATGAGTAATGAGATAGGACCTTATGGCAGTCTGTGTAGGACAGGGTAGTCATACCATGGATTCTCCTGGTGAGAAACCTTTGAGGGTGAAATCAAACTCTGTACCTTGTGTCTATGAGGCAAAACCTTTTACTATTATGCCAAACCCACCCTTTAAGCAAGGAACATGATACCATATCCCAAAACAGCACACTTATTTAAGTCGAATAGAAAACATTGACTTTGATGGCAGATAAAGGTGGCTTACATTACTTCTAATATACCCAAATCCATAGCAAGTAGATAAGCCATTGGCTGTACTTATAGATTCACTTTTCGGAAAGATATTGTCTACTTAAGCATGAATCATATAAACAGTTCAGTAGATCAATGTGTGTGTATCTCTTTAAGAAGCTATCCAAGGGCTTGCACCAGTGTATAAATACTGAGCACATGCAAGCCTGACTGCCATTTTGTAGTTAGCTGTTGAAATGTAAGCAGTTATGTATGTAAGGTCTGTCTGTTAATGAGTTCATTTATATTTTATGATGCTGCTATCTATCCTGATGTGTTTCTATGTAATAAAACATCTATAAACGAACTCCCCCTGCCAGCTTGTCATCTGTATTTAAAGGGACAAACGACAACTTCTATTTTATTTTATTAATTTTTATGTTTGTTAACTAAGATAATAGGCTGATCCTGAAAGGACCCATTTTAGCCACAGAAAGTAAAAAAACAAGTAAAACAATCTGGTTTTAGAGCTTACAAGTGAGAGAAGTAGTTATAAAGAATATGTATCAAAAAAACAGTATTACAGATAAGTGGCAGAAAGTGATGTAACTATGCATTTATTTATTGGTATTTACATATGTGTAATGAAGGTGGTGTCAGCAGGGTGAAAGGAAAGAGATGGTGGTTGCTTGATGTGCTTCTGTTGACAAAGTATCACTCAAATGCAGGGCGTGGATATAAATTGTGTTTGATATATACTACAAAGGGAATTAGGCAGGAAGAGAGTCAGGGTTGCCAGACATCCCTATTTGATCGGGACTGTCCCAGGATCAGCAGCCCAATCCCGAGTCCCACACTCCCGGTTAAAATTCTGTCAAAACAGTCTGCGCTTTGTGATTTATGATTGGTCTGTATGCAGGTATACAAGCAATCATAAATCGCAAAGCAGAGCATCTTCTGTTCAATGCAGAAGAGCGAACTGTTCCGCATTGAACAGAAGAGGCTCTGCTGTGCAATTTTTGATTGGCTCGCATACCGGCATACGGGCCAATCATATATCACAAAGCTGAGTCGCTTCTGTTCAATGCGGAACAGCAGGCTGTTGCATATTGAACAGAAGAGGCTCTGCTGTGCGGAGTTTTGATTAGCTCATATACTGGCATATGAGCAAATTAAAAATCGCAAAGCCGAGCCACTTCTACTTAATGTGGAACTGCCTGCTGTTCTACACAATCGAAAGACCTTTTTTTTGGGGGGGGGGGGGTCTTCACTTAACATGAAATACCTTTTTTTTGTCCCTACCTGGCCCTTCAGAAATCTGGCAGCCCTGGAGAGACTAAACATTAATGAGGGATTTGTTAGTAGGCCCAAGGGTTTTGTGGATCAATAATAGATTTGCGATGAGTAGAAAAAGGGTTCTTGGAACTGTCTGACATAACTGCTGACACTTTAAAGCATTGTCAAGTACCTCTTTTTTTAAGAAGTTAAAGTACTTCTAAATGCAGTATGTGTGGAGTTTCTGTAACTGTTAGTGTGTGCCAGAGTTTAGGTACAAGAATTAAGAATGTAAGGTCTCTAGTGTACACAGCAGTAGCTGGCTTGGTTAATAATGGAGCATTGCTAGCTGTGGATACTAGATGGTATAGGACATATGATGTAACTAGTGTATGAGAGAGAGGGTGAGGGTGTATCATCATAGCGTGTGTTCAGGATAAGACTTAGAAAGAGGAGCACTGCATGTTCTTTTACAGGTAGGCAGTTAGCTCTTAGGAGGGCATTACAGTGATCTTCTGCTTCTGTTAAAATTAGAACAAATTGTCCAAATTCTGTTAAAGTAACTTTGGTGGTCATTTAGGCATTTTTTTTGAAGTGTATACAAGTAAGGGAAGGTCATGATACAATTCAGGATATTTTTACCTATAACTGTTGAGGCTTTGGCATTAGGGAGGTAGCAGATTTTATAACAAACAAATAGAGTAGCTTCATTTCCTGTCTTTAATGTAACTAACATGCACATCAGTGTGATTACTAAACACCTGAAGTAGAGGAGGCATTCAATGCTTTGGTTAATGTAATTGAATGAAGCTGCAAGGGGGAGGGGGGCAGCAAAGTTCTGTCTTGCTACATCACAAGGATGCTTCTTCAGTCTCTGTTCCAGCATAACTCTATTACACACATATACTGTCCCTTCATTGAACTTAGGTACAGACCTTATGTTGTTTTACTTTTCCTCTTCCTGACTGCATTCATTTGTTCATTAATGTATTCATTTTACAAGTGTTTATTATTATACATATTAATGTGTTTTACTTCAAGAAAATACATTTTTCATACAGTTCTGATTTGCTTTCCTGCATTCATTCAAATGAAGTTATCTTTGTACAAACAATCACACCACTCCATTCAACACTTCAGCTGAAACACACTTGTGGCAAGATTCATAAATGACTTATGCAATGGACAAAGTACCATGAACAATGTGTAAATCTAAAAAATGGTTGTTTGTGATCCAGTGTCAGAGTCTCTCTTGGGTTCAGTGCATCACTCTCTACTCTGTATTGGTAGCTGCATCTGCTGCTACATTAATCTCAGTAGTAGTAAACTGTACAAATCCCACCCATACTGCTGCTCCACATGATTCAGAGATGTGGCACTAAGGATGCTGCTGCTCCACATGATTCAGAGATGTGGCACTAAGGATATTGCTGCTCCACATGATTCACAGACATGGCACTAAGGATACTGCTGCCCCATATGAATCACAGATGTCAGACATGGCACTAAGGATGCTGACGCTCCACACGATTCACAGACATGACACTAAGGATGCTGCTGCTCCATGATTCACAGACATGACACAAAGGATATTGCTGCTCCACATAATTCAGAGACGTGGCACTAAGGATACGGCCACTCCACATGATTCACAGACATGGCACTAAGGATACTGCAGCTCCACATGACTCTAAAAAAATGGTTGTTTGTGATCCAGTGTCAGAGTCTCTCTTGGGTTCACTGCATCACTCTCTACTCTGTATTAGTAGCTGCTACTGCTGCTACATAAACTGTACAAATCCCACCCATACTGCTGCTCCACATGATTCAGAGATGTGGCACTAAGGATGCTGCTAATCCACATGATTCAGAGATGTGGCACTAAGGATACTGCTGCCCCATATGAATCACAGATGTCAGACATGGCACTAAGGATACTGCCGCTTCACATGATTCACAGACATGAACTAAGGATGCTGCTGCTCCACATGATTCAGAGATGTGGCACTAAGGATGCTGCTAATCCACATGATTCAGAGATGTGGCACTAAGGATATTGCTGCACCACATGATTCACAGACATGGCACTAAAGATACTGCTACCCCACATGAATCACAGACGTCAGACATGGCACTAAGGTTACTGCCGCTCCACACGATTCACAGACATGACACTAAGGATACTGCTGCTCCATGATTCACAGACATGGCACAAAGGATACTGCTGCCCCACATGAATCACAAATGTCAGACATGACACTAAGGATACTGCCATTCCATACAATTCACAGACATGGCACTAAGGATACTGCAGCTCCACATGATTCACAGACATGACACTAAGAAAACTGCTGCTCCACATGATTCACAGACATGGCACTAAGGATACTGCAACTCCACATGATTCACAGACATGGCACTAAGGATACTGCTACTCCACACAATTCACAGACATGGCATAAGGATACTGCAACTCCACATGATTCACAGACGTGGCACTAAGGATATTGCTGCTCCACATGATTCACAGACATGGCACTAAGGATACTGCTGCTCCACATGATTCACAGACATGGCACTAAGGATACTGCTGCTCCACACAATTCACAGACATGGCATAAGGATACTGCAACTCCACATGATTCACAGACATGGCACTAAGGATACTGCTGCTCCACATGATTCACAGACATGGCACTAAGGATACTGCTGCTCCACATGATTCACAGACATGGCACTAAGGATACTGCTGGTCCATATGATTCACAGACATGGCACTAAGGATATTGCTGCTCCATGATTCACAGACATGGCACTAAGGATATTGCTGCTCCACATGATTCACAGACATGGCACTAAGGATACTGCTGCTCCACATGATTCACAGATGTGGCACTAAGGATACTGCTGCTCCACATGATTCACAGACATGGCACTAAGGATACTGCTGATCCACATGATTCACAGACATGGCACTAAGGATACTGCTGCTCTACATGATTCACAGACATGGCACTAAGGATACTGCTGCTCCACATGATTCACAGACATGGCACTAAGGATATTGCTGCTCCACATGATTCACAGACATGGCACTAAGGATACTGCTGCTCCACATGATTCACTGAAGTGGCACTAAAGATATTGCTGCTCCACATGATTCACAGACATGGCATAAGGATACTGCAACTCCACATGATTCACAGACGTGGCACTAAGGATATTGCTGCTCCATATGATCCACCGACATGGCACTAAATACTGCTGCTCCATGATTCACAGACATGGCACTAAGGATATTGCTGCTCCATGATTCACAGACATGGCACTAAGGATACTGCTGCTCCACAAGATTCACAGATGTGGCACTAAAGATATTGCTGCTCCACATGATTGACAGGCATGGCACTAAGGATACTGCTGCTCCACATGATTCACAGACATGGCACTAAGGATGCTGCTGCTCCACACAATTCACAGACATGGCACTAAGGATGCTGCTGCTCCACATGATTCACAGACATGGCACTAAGGATACTGCTGATCCACATGATTCACAGACATGGCACTAAGGATACTGCTGCTCCACATGATTCACAGACATGGCACTAAGGATACTGCTGCTCCACATGATTCACAGACATGGCACTAAGGTCATGCAGGAGTCATCTGCATTCCAAAAATGTTCCCATAAATTATACATCTGTCTTTTCTATGCTGAAAAATGAGCTTGGAGGGAGGTCACAGAGACAGAACAATATGAGGATGTTTCATGGCAGGTACAAGCACACAACTTTCTATGTAGCATGATATCTTCAACCCACACCCATCCCATGAATTATGCCAAGTCCCTCAGATTGTTGAAGAAATGAGGGAATACCCAATATATACTCTGTGCAGGGGGGACTTACATTACTTCAGCAATATTGTAACTAGAATTAGACTGTTAGGGTTTTATGAACTACTTTTCTGAGCACATTTAGATTGCATAAAAAAGTTATACAGTATAATACAGTGTCATATAAGTTTGTAAGGTCTGCTGATGGACTAGATGAAGAGGCTGCATATCTTGTGAGTACCAGCACTGGGACTGCAAGGGGCTGTAGGCATCATCATTATTTGTGTGTGTCCAACATGGAGCTGCAAGGTGGTAGAAATGGATGATAAGCATGTATCAGCAGCTTAGGTGCTTGATAGAGTTGACAGTGGAGGCTGGACCTTGCTGTCTTGGGGCAGGAATGTCAGAAGCAACTGTGTAATACTGCTAAATCTTCAGAGAAGGGGTTGTGACATAAACAGGCTGCCTGAGGATGGGCATTAGGTTCACTAAACCACTGCTTGATGGTAGCCTTCACCATCTTTGTAACAGATTGTGCATTCATATGAAGGAGACACTTTCATCCTCCATTGTAATGCACATCACACAACCACCCCATGCAAGGATAAGATTAAGCCATTATAGTGTATATCCTCACATGTCCAGGATGTCAGTGAAGGCACAAAACACCCTTATGGCTGTCTGCCTGAATGGTGCCCCCCTCTACAGCTCTGGAAGAGGCAGGTATTATGGTTCTGTTCATTGTGGCCTGGAACTGAGACACAAACAACATTTTCTCAGACATACTGTGTCTCACGGTGCTTGAACTAAGAATAATAGTAAGGTTGTGATTCTGTGCACTGTGTGCCAGAAATGGAATCTGAAGGAATGCACCTACACTGACTTAATGCCACCATTGGAGACAAAATATGTTAGGAGAAGGAAGTTATAGTACTGCATACTGTGTGCTGGGGCATGGATGAACAGTTAAACCAGACTTCTATTTGTGGAGGAAAAAGACATGGGTTGGGACGGTGGAATACTATATCACTGTGTATGCTGGAGACAGGAGAAAGTGAGACGGGAGATGGGCAGTTTGGATTCAGATCAGGATGCAGTACAACTGACCTGATGTTTGCAGTGAGACAGATAGTTGAGAAGAAGCTAGATATGAGGAAAGAGTCCAACTGAGCATTCCTAGACTTGGAGAAAGCATATGACAAGGTCCCAAAAAGGATGATTTGGGTAGTACTGTGGTGGTTCAAAGCTCCAGAAACATTGGTAAAATTAGTGCAGGTTACATACAAGGACCCAGTGACTCAAGTACAAACAGTATTTGGTCTCACAGAGGGGTTACCAGTAGGAGGGGGTGTGCATGAGGGTTCAGATGGAGCCCACTGCTATTCACACTGGTGATGGACTACATTAACAAACAGGTTGGAGGGGACAGATTAACAAAGCTGCTGTATGCAGATGATGTGGCATTACAGGCAGACTCTGAGTAAAAACTTCAGTAAAGGATAGGGGAATGGAATGCAAAACTGAAGGCACATGGGATGAAACTAAGTACTGATTAGACAGTGGTAATGGCAGCAAATTTGGGAAATCAAAAGAAACTGAGAATTGAGATATAAGGAAAGATAGTTGAGCAGGTTAACAGCTTCAAGTATCTGGGAGGGGTGCTTGAGGAGAAGGGAATGCTGAATGCAGAGTTCAAAGCTAGAATTAGAGGGGCTTCAGCCAACTAGCATAGATTGTAAGGTATGGTGTATGACAGAAGAATACCAAGGAAGCTGAAAAGTAAGGTGTACAAAACAGTGGTGTGACCAATACTACTGTATGGTACAGACACCTGGGCAATAAAGGCAGAGTAGATGAGAAAGCTATAGGTGATGGAAATGAAGTTCCTGAGAAGAGTGGTAAGATGCACATTGTGGGACATACAAATAAATGAGGACATAAGACAGAAGCCAGAGTAGTTCCAATTGCAGAAAAGATAAAAGAAAATAGATTGCTGTGGTTTAGTCACATGTGCAGAAAAGCAGAAGACACTCTGGTGAGGAAGATTTGGGACAGACAGGAATAAGGTAAGAGGAAGTGAGGGCATCCAGGAAAGAAATGGATGGATTGTGTGACAGAAGATCTGCAACAGTCAGGCATAAGTGTTGAAGAAGGCAGGAATGTGACATTGAATTGAGAGAGATGGCAATAGTTAACTGATACCCTGACCCCGTGTAGTAAATGGGAAGATTTCTTGTGTTTCAAAGATGAGAGATACAGTTGAATGCCGAGTGGATTTTACAAGGAGCTGAGAGCTTGAAGAAAAGTTTAATGCTGCTTATGCTGAGTCTGCTTGTATTGTTAATAGCACATCAGGTAGTGTACTTGCTTTTGATGCAGAAGGCTGTGGGGTCTACTCCCACAGTATATAGATGCATTGCTGATAAAAGGGGTGGATGCTGCAGTCCTGAGAATGTTCTCTTTGGTGGAGATACCTAGTAATGATGAACCTGTTATCAGTTTGCCATCCATTCCCTATTGCAATATTACTAGCTTATCATTTTTTAATATAACATAGGCAATTTATTCCTCAATGGCAACAGGAACTTTATTTGTAGATGAAACAATGAAATATAAAGTTGTTTGCTAGCAGCAAGCTCCTCATTAGTTACAGATCTCTTTAATGTGGAAATATTTAGATGACTTTTACTTCTGCAGAGATTGTGCATATTTACTGATACTGGTGGATTGTAAAAGTTTGAGTAGACTTTTTTGATGGAAATGTTCTGAACTGGGCAGTTTTGTCATTATTGGTGCATGCATTTAATTTCATTGTTTACAGTAAAAATGTTCAAAACAATACATTTAAAATGCCTTCTAACAGTTGTACTGTATTATACAAGGAATATAATTTAATACAATTAGGAAGGTGCATCAAGGAACACATGTATGTTTCCTGTGCAAGGGGCCTATGATTTGAAAACAGCCCAAAGTTAATCTTTATCTGCCACTGGCCAGATGTATTTTCTTTGAATGTGGGTTTCGATGCTGTTTCAATTAATTTGAGTTTCAAGTGCAGAGAAGTTTTAATGCTGTTTATTTTCATTGTGAGACTGCATTGCTTTGTTTAGCAGATGTCTATTAGTGTTTGTGCTGTAAAATGTAAAATAAAACTTTTAAGAAGTAAAGCAGTATGCACATTACAGTGTTTATGGTAAATGGGGTGAAATAGCCAAGTAATGGGACATTGGAATAGCTGCAGGGGGGAGGCCCCATTCGACCATGATTTTGTGGGGGGGGGGGGTTGGCAAACAGACAGCCCCGGCTGAACTATACCTCTTAACTTTCCAGATTTTTGCAGAATGAATAGATTTTTGCTTCTTATTTTTGGTTTGTTCCTCATACAATTTGTGGTTTTCTGGCAAATAATTTAGGAATGAAGTTACTAAATAATGACAGACATTGAGTTTCAGACTTCATACTCCTCAGAAAAATGCATGCTAAAGCAAGATCTGTTGTTCTGTCAACTGGCTAAGTTTATACAAGAGCAATTTTTAGTAATGTTTGTATGTTCCCCCAATATATTTGGCTTTGTCCAGATTTCCTGTGTTAAGAGGATGAGAGATATGCACAAATATATCACTTTATAGAATTAGGTATATCCAAACCTTTCAACTGTCCCTGATTTTGGCTCAAAATATTGCTCTGCCCTAATAATCCCTCTGCAAAATGGCAAATTTGGAAGAAAACATGGAGGGTTTACAATTAATAAATAATTGTAATAATCAGAGTTATAGATTACTTTTAATTTCAGAAATGCATGTAGATTCTCTTATTTTGTCAGCTGCTCAAGTTAACAGTAATATTAAAAAAGTGTCCCTTCTTTGACAGGTTCCCAGCTGTATTGTGTGGCTATTTTATATTTTTGCATCACATTTTTGGTCTGTTTTTCATACAATTGTGGGTTTTTTTGCAAATTAGTGGCAACTCATTAAAGATTCAAGTTAGAAAATAATGACAGATATTTCAATTTCATATTTCATACCCTTCATAAAATTCATACTAATGGAAGACCTACTATTCTATTATTTTTCTAAGTTTATAAGAGCAATGTTTAAAAATTGTCTTTATTTTTGTGCCTTTGTCCCACTTCTGTTTATGACTTTGTCCAGATATCTTGCTCTGAGGCTGAGAGGTATGACAACTGTGTCAGGGCCATCACCCTCAGCCAGAGACATTTCAAATTGTGACATATATGTTGTACCCCACTCCCTCATATAGTGACTCTGTCTGTCATATATGTATACTATTGATTTATGCTTCTTCTTATTCAGAAAATGCATGTCATTGCAGTGCCTGTTGCTCTGTGTTTAAGTAGCAATGCTTTAATGACCATCAGGTAAGCTTGTCTGAGACCGTACTGTCTACATTTGTTGCTTTTTTTATATCGCAACCTTCACACGATGGAAGCAGTGAATCTGGAATTTGACTACAACCCAGAGTCGAGGGTTAACATTCTGAATATTGATAGTTTTCTACAACAGAAGAATAATCCTTTATTGACTCTCAATTTAATAGAACCGATAAGCACAAGACCATTGAATACTATGAGTGATGAGAACATGACTGACTTTAATAACCTAACGAGAGAACTAGAGAATAATCTCTATAAATTACAGAGGTTTTCTTGGCAGAAGAAACACCTCGAAGCCTGTATTCATTTTAAAGTGATACCTAGGGGGCATGCGTGTTTTATGCATGCCCACGTATGGACAGCAATATCCTGACTTATTAAAAAAATGGCAGGACATGAATATAGAACTTGGCTATAAATACATAAAGCTACTGTTAGATTATTTTGGGCCACTAGAGACTGAGTTGCAGAAAAACACTGATAAACTATATAAAAATATTGTTGAGCGGTTTAAATCTGAAGCTTGTACAAGGAGACTCAACAATATGTCAACACAGATTAATATCTACAGTGATAAGCTTCGGCTTATCAAGCAGCGGAAACTTGTTAGAGACCACAATGATTTCGCTAAGGGCAACATCTTTGTTTGGCCCAGGAGTTTGGAGCACAGTCCATTGCAAATAGAACGCTCTGTGCAAATGCATGATAGAGATCAAGCGTCTACTTCTTTCTCAGCTGAGGCGAATTCAAACTTTGTGCCGTTTTCCTCAGCTTCGGCAGTCGCCATTGATTCTACGAACTCTAGTACCAGTAACGTCATAGATGCGACTGAGTTGGGAACACCACCTCCCAACCAACAAGCGCTACATGCTCCCAATGATCAACTGAGAATGGGAGCCATTAAACGAACTGCGAATGCTATTCATGCCAATGAACAAATAGACGCTCCTTTTCCCATCAAACTGAACAGTTTCACCAGGGGGAGGTCACAGAGCAGAGAACCCAAGAAACGCAAGTACTCTCAAGACAGGTACGGGCAACAGAAGAAAGCATGGAACTGACTACTTTGGTTTTTAATTACTCTGAATATGTTCTGTCTGAGTCTGATTTACTACTACTTAACAAGGGTTTGAATTTCATCCCCTCTCAACCGAGTCATTTACATGAAACGTTTAATGACCTTAGACTGTTTGCTAGGAAAGCAGCTTTGAAGGCTTATTTTAGAGAAAAAAATGGAAAAAAATGATAAATGCATCAATGCACCTCATTCTGATTTCATGAAACCAAAAAGTACTTTTTCACCATTGCTACCTTCAGCAGTAGATTGTTTTGTTAAATTGTGTGAAAGAGACCTTTATTCATACTATTCAAATAGATATAACAACAGTAAATATTACAATTTGAATAGTGCTGAATTCAGTTCTTTACGAAATCTGCGTTCCAATGCAGAAATTGTCATTACCCCAGCTGATAAAGGTGGGGGTGTAGTGTTGTTAGATCGACAGGACTACATAAACAATATGGAAATATCATTAGGAGACACTGATACTTATAAGAACTTACAAGTTGATGATGTGAATAACATAATCAATAATATACATGACAATCTATATGACATGTTGATGTGCAGGCAAATGAGTAGCGAGACATATGAGTTCTTGCACATCAAGAATCCCCTCATACCATGTTTGAAGGGTTTGCCTAAGATCCACAAAAAGGTGTCCCCCATCCCCATGCATCCCATTGTCTCTGGGAGAGGCTGGGCTACTTACAACATCTCAGTGTTTATAGAGAAAATGTTAAGACCGTTGGTGGGAACTATACCCACCATTTTGAGTGACACCTATCAATTATTACATGACATAGAATTAATGCAAAGCGATTTTATGAAATTGGAGGATGCACTTCTAGTGACACTAGATGTACGTAATTTGTTTACATGCATACCAAACGAATATGGCCTACAAGCCATTAGGGAATTAATGGTCCATGAAAGTACATTCAGTGTGGACAGACAGACTTTACTCTGCTAACTGTTGGAGTTAGTTTTGTATAATAATGTTTTCATGTTCAATCAAAAGTACTATTTACAGACATGGGGTGTCGCTATGGGCACCCCATGTGCGAACACTTATGCAAATCTGGTCTTGTACTTTTGGGAAAAACAACATTTATTTAATAGCATTTGGAGCAATAGGATTCATTTATATAGGAGGTTTGTGGATGATGTGGTTATAGTGTGGTCAGGGACTAAGCCTGAATTTCAGGACTTTTTGTGCTATTTAGAATCTACCACCAATTTTTTAAGATTTACGGCCAAATACTCAAATGACAACATTGACTTCTTAGATGTGAATTTGTATTTTGATAATGAACATGGGATGACATCTAGATTATATAGGAAACCGTGTTGGAGAAATACATTATTAGATTTTAACAGCATGCACCCTAGGCATATATTTGCGGGTGTGGTAAGGAGTCAGTTTGTCAGATTAACTAAATTATGTAGAGATTCTGGGGTGTTACTAAAAGAGGCTGAAGTCATGGAAAATTTATTTCTTGAGAGGGGCTACACCCATGGTCTAGTTAGGGAGATAAAGAATGAGGTCATAAGTCTAGCAACTAAGAGTTTACAACCACATGAATTAGGTGGAACTAATGCAAACTACACTAAACAAAAGACACAAATCTCATCCTATAGACGACAAGAAGTTCATTGTGAGAATAGGGTAAGATTCAAGATGAAATATACCAATGATATTGCTGAACTTAGAAAGATTGTGAATAGACATTGGAATGTGTTGACCATGGAGGGAGTTATCAAGAACATAGTTGGGAATAAACCCTCATTCACGTTCCGCAATTGTAACAACTTGAAGGCCATTTTTAGTTTTGATTCTAATAAATCCAAACCCAATCCTATTGTTGAAGGCTCCTTGAAGGGTAGCTTTCCTTGTAGAAAGTGCAACATGTGTCAGTATATTACTGTCACACAAACCTATGAACATCCGCAAGGTTTTTTTAAATATGAACCCCATGTCTTTGCTAATTGTGACACCAGGAATTTAGTTTACATGGCCATGTGTACACAATGTGACGCTTTTTATATAGAGCTTACGAAAAGGAAATTTAAAGAACGGATATACAATCATATCTATGATATCAGAAAGAAGAACGAATTGAATGCCCTAGCGAGACACATAAATTCAAACCCCACTCATGGTTTTAGGTTTAGGGTTTTACAAGTTGCCAAACAAAGCTCTAGAATGGGAGATAGTTTGAATTATTTAGCCCGATTGGAGTTAGAATGGATATTTAGAACGGGGGCACATTTAGATCCAGGCCTCAACAATTATATATCACTAAAACCCATTTTAGAAAATAACAACGGAAAGTGACTCTGGTATGGCCATACTGATGTGAGTTGTGACATAGAACACTCTGTCCATAGAACAGTTATTTAATTTGGTAGGTGTAGTTATAAGACATACATTCATTTCAAGTGACATATTACAGATTGAATCCACTATAATACATATAATTTTTAGGTGTTTGCATTAGTATCAAACATCATATACATTGATTAAGCTTGTCCCACATTTATGAGATTTATTCACCTTTCTATTCATGACCCATCTACCACCATATTCATGATGAGTCTGAAAAATTTCATTGGACATGTTTGAATTTTATATTCATATGTTTTCATTTATCTCCCATTACTTTTATGATGAATTTGAAATTTATTAGACATGCTTGAATTATATATTTACATGTTTTTAGATGTAATTTTGTTTTATTATGTAAGCACTACAGTCTTTATCCATGCACTATAAATGTTAGGTTAATATATATTTATTTAGGCATGTGCATATTCATATAGATATAACATGGGGTATAGTAACCACAATATTAGATAATGGATATGTTTAACATAGTATATAGTAATTCATTTTATTTACGTCTATTTTAGATCATGTATTTTTAACATTATGCATTTTTATAATGTATCAGATTTATTAACAATAGTTAGTATGAAGTGGAAATGACTTATAGGATATATATTGTATG
This sequence comes from Protopterus annectens, assembly GCF_019279795.1. NCBI lineage: Eukaryota > Metazoa > Chordata > Ceratodontiformes > Protopteridae > Protopterus > Protopterus annectens. Next base: position 735,897,503 of record NC_056741.1, on the reverse strand, counting down.
AGCATGAAATATGGATGGTTTTCCATATACATTCCCCACGTTTGATTTTAAATGTATCTTTTGTATTTTTTATTATACTTATTTTTTGAATTTGGAGTGTTTAAAAGTTTGTGATTAGGCGTTCAGTTCTATCACATGTTTCATTGCAAGTTGAATATTTATTCTTCATTAGACACATGAACAAATGCTGAACGCAAGTGGATATAAGAATTTGATGTGTTCCATTATACATGGGTCATGAACGCGTAAATGAAATCTATTATTATGATACAGAAGGATTTCTGTTTTAATGCACACTATCACTTTAAGTATAAACTCCCATACTTTTAAACTATTGTCTTAATTGTATAATTAGTTTAATTTGATCAATTAAGTTTGTATTTTAACTATATAAAAAGAGAATAAGTGCTGTTAAAGTTAGATCTGATGAAGCGTGCATGGAGCACGTGAAAGCACTCATCTCTTGGTTTCTATCGAATAAAAGTTGGCTGGCAACAAGAATTTGACTTTTCGTGGTGTATCCTGCAGTTTATTGTTTATCTAATTCTGAGCCTTAGCTGTTTTTTGCTGTTGGATACTTCAGGAGGTTTTGCGATATTATTTTTCTACAAAATTCATACTAATGGAAGACCTACTATTCTATTATTTTTCTAAGTTTATAAGAGCAATGTTTAAAAATTGTCTTTATTTTTGTGCCTTTGTCCCACTTCTGTTTATGACTTTGCCCAGATATCTTGCTCTGAGGCTGAGAGGTATGACAAATGTGTCAGGGCCATCACCCTCAGCCAGAGACATTTCAAATTGTGACATATATGTTGTACCCCACTCCCTCATATAGTGACTCTGTCTGTCATATATGTATACTATTGATTTATGCTTCTTCTTATTCAGAAAATGCATGTCATTGCAGTGCCTGTTGCTCTGTGTTTAAGTAGCAATGCTTTAATGACCATCAGGTAAGCTTGTCTGAGACTATAAGATGCAAGTAAGCTTTAATAAGCATACTGTTAAAGAATTACCAACATTGAAAGCCTTTTTGTTGTTGCTATGCAGAGAATATTTACATAACTAGATAGTGTATAAGCCTTGGGTACTGTAATGCATATGACAGTATTTATAATAAAGGACAGGATTACAATATTTTCAGAAGCTCATTACAATTGTTGGAGACTTGTAGTCATCTTTGCAGGCTTTACCCGTAAACAAAACAGAATGCCAATCTATCATGTGTGGTCCATAACCTGTGCAGCAAACCTTTAAGCAATTTATCTTGAGCTTGTTTCTTGTCTGCTGTTCATTTTTTACTTTGATCATGTTTTCCCCATGAAACAAGTAGATAGTTGTTGTCAGGCAGCAGGTCTTTTTTGGATCAGAAACATTTTTACAAGTGGGGGTATCGCTACTTTCAGCGTGTTACTTGGTACTTTTATAAAGCTGAACATAAATTATAATTAGAATTGCAGTGCAAGCAGGAGTGGTTTGAGTTGAGTGCTGCTTATTTTTTTTATACTAGATTTTCACTGGTATTCCAGTAATGGATTTAAAAAGTAATTTATTTTTTCATGCCTCACAACCTTTTTGTTTCCATCTAGATATTAAGTAAGCTGTCATGTAGCCAATGCACTGAAATATTTTTTTCTTATACAATTCATTTTATCTTGATTGGACTCTCATAATGGTGGATTAGCAGTGACACCAAGGGCAACATATTTAATTAAAGTCCCAGCTTTTGCGGTTTTACATAGCCCCATCCCCTTCTGGTTGGTCACACCCCCTCCCATTGGCCCCACCCACTCAGCTGTCTCCTGCAGCCCCCCTTTGATTTGAAGTCACCAGCCGCCACTGGTATACCTACAAGATGTGTGTAATTCATATATATATATATATATATATATATATATATATATATATATATATATATATATATAAAATAAATATACATTTTTGTAATAAAGATTGTATATTAACACTGTAACATTCCAGCTACAGATATGATGTACTGAGTCAAAAGTAAGCATATTAGAGGAGACAGAGATGCTCATTTTCTAAAAAAATATATTTTTTTATTCAGATAAACAAGAATATGGTCCAGTGCTATTTTTTTTTCCTGAACAATGCTGTGAGACTGCCTGTGTTTGCTGTAACTCTTTTACAGGTTTCACTTAAAGGAAATGTATGAAAGGAAGAAGTCAAATGTAATCTGAGTACCTGATGAACCCACAAGCAGGAAAATAATTTACTTACAGAATGCTAGCCAGTGGATCACATGCTAACATTGTTAATTTTTCACACTTCCTGTTAAGTACACTCAAGTAGTAAGTTTCAAGTGTGGTTAACATTTCATAACTCAGAATGATGACACACTGCATATATTTAAACATTATTTACCCACACTACTAAAGTGCTAACAGTAGTCAAAGACATTTGAGTCCATTCTCAGAAGGACGGGAACCAAACTTGAAGCACTGTATTTTTCAAATGCATTTTTTTAAATAAAGCTATGCTGGAAAGGAGCAGCTAAGCCTGCAGTATCAGGAGGGTAGTTATTTGAAAAAAAAGCCCAGCTGTACACAAATTTGTACATAAGATATGGACAACTGGCAGGTGGTTGCCTTAACACTATCTAAAAACAAAGCAAGCAACTGAAAAGTTCTAGCTCCAGAGATACAGGAATAAAGCAAACTTCAAATGATAATACACAGTAAAACCAATATAACACAAATCACCAAAGTAATAACACAATTTATTTATTCCACTCCCTACTGACACAGGACCCACAGGGGTGGGGGATGATCATCCATTTGCTAGTAAGAGCCCTCATCCTTTTCTTTCCTTCCCAGGAATTTGTTTGAGCCTATCCAGTCCCCTGGCAGCAAAAGTAGAGTAACAGAGAGTGGGTGCACTGTGAGTCCTGAGGATCAACACTGGTAGTCAGCAGCTTTAGTTCTAAAATTTAATGCTGCTGCACATTTCACTACAATGTGTTGTACTGTACAGGCTAGCATTGCACTTTTGCTGGATTTTTGCCTTTTTCTCCATTGTAGTGTGACTGTGGATTTGGCATATATAATATAAGGGGGTAAGGTGCAGGGGTACTTATTATCCTACAAAAAATATTATTTGTGTGTTTTTCTGTTTTTCAGCTCACAGTTTTCGATATTTAATTTTTGATAAACGGTGAACTGAAAAATTGTTCTGTGATGGTTCATAGGTAAGCCCAGAGGATCAGTCTATCCTTTCCCCCCTAGGCTGTTCAAAGACTCATTATACCTTCCTAGCTGGGGAGAGGAGGCATGCATGCTCCTACCTATACTTTTTGTTTCTCAGGCTCAGCAAGAAGGTCCTTGTCTAATGAAGCATGAGCCAATATGGCCTCTGCAAGCAGACAATACAGTCAGCTGCTGTTAGGTATGTCATCAGTGTTATAGGCCTTGAACTTACCCCCCCTTCCCAGATGAATGACCTGGCATTAGTCACTCGAGCTTATCCTGCCCCCACCTCGTCCCTCAGATGTCCATCTCAGTAACCGAATAAGTGCATCCTAGGACATACAACTTCATCCCTCTATACCATGGACATAAATGCTTTTTAATAACATCAAATAAGCTGATTCTATTGTTTCAAAACACCCGTTAATTTGATTATTTTAAAGGTCTTTACAGAGGGGTTGCTATAACCGCTATACTGCACCATAAAACATCTGAAAGTTGTATTACTTCTGGCATCCATTCTTAGGTCTTGGCCCCGGCCCACCTAGTCCATTACCCAAACAACTGCTGTGATACTGAGTACACAGATTATTTTCATAGCTGTATTAGATGGAACCATTCAGGCCTCATAACATGACATTTTGGGTTGCATATATTTTCTTTCCAAAAAAGTACCATTTCTGATCACTAATTATTATATGCCCATTAACTAAATGTAATATCATGGGTGGGGGATCTCTTTTCTTATATTCTGTATTTCCTTCAAATAATTCATAGGTATAGTCAATGCTGAGCAGTGAATGAGAGGGAGGATAGAGGAATGGTGAGGATATAGGAAGTAGAGGTGGCGAAGGCGGATGAGTTTAAATACTTGGGATCAACAGTTCAGAGTAATGGTGAGTGTGGAAGAGAGGTGAAGAAGAGAGTGCAGACAGGATGGAGTGGGTGGAGAAGAGTGTCAGGAGTGATTTGCGACAGACGAGTACCAGTAAGAGTTAAAGGGAAGGTCTACAAGAGAGTAGTGAGACCAGCTATGTTATATGGGTTGAAGACAGTGGCATTGACAAAAAGGCAGGAGTCAGAGATGGATGTGGCAAAGTTAAAGATGTTAAAATTTGCACTGGGTGTGATGATGGTGGACAGGATTAGGAATAAGTATATTAGAGGGTCAGCCTAGGTTGGAAGGTTTGGAGACAAAGCCAGAGAGGCAAGATTACATGGGTTTGGACATGTGCTGAGAAGGGATGCAGAGTACATTGGGAAAAAGATGCTAAGGATGAAGCTGCCAGGTGACAGGAAAAGAGGAAGGCCTAAGAAAAGGTTAACGGATATGGTGAGAGAGGACATGCAGGTGGCTGGTGTGACAGAGCAAGATGCAGAGGACAGGAAGAAATGGAAACAGATGATCCACTGTGGTGACCCCTAACGGGAGCAGCCGAAAGAAGAAGTCAATGCTGAGCAGATAACATTTTGATTTTCATTGGAATTATTATCCATGACTTGATATCGGGGAAGAGTCTTCCATATTTTTAGTCTTTCCTACAGGAGTGTTCCATGCATTTACCACAGACAGTTATAACAGAGTTATAAAGGAATTCCCTTACTTCTACCTTGTCACATAAAAGAGCATACAGTGAATTGGTATAAGGGTTTTGTTTGCAGCAGTAGTGCTGATGGTGGGGTATTGCGCCGGAAGAGATAGCTATGATACGTGTACAGCTGCAATAGTAGCAGTTACATTACTGGAGATACTGTGGGCTGAACCATGGAACTCTCTAGTACTGAAATTAGATCTACATTGTTTTCACTTTTTACACTAAACAGCCTGATTAACATTATTCTTATAGAGGTTAATACTGAAGGAGGACTTCGTATTCCACAATCTTTTGTTCAACTTATAAATTTAGAATAATTACAAAAAAACTCTCTTATTCTTTACTTGTGTATGCTGTTTCAATTCTACATTGTGTTCTATCCCAGCATTTTCTGCATTGTCCAGTTCATAGATAGATTATAGATTAGTACAAGGCTAACTGCCCTTGCGAGCCATTTTAAGCCGAGCCAATTTATTTTATTTATTTATTTTACATTTGTTGACCGGGGTAGTCCAACTGGATGCATGTCCATTTTCAGTGGCGGCCCAGGGAGAAAAGCTCCAAGGGTAAACAGATACAGCATTACATAATACCAGCATTACATATTACAAACTGACTATTTACAGTGATTATTACATAAGTAAGCAAGTTAAACAAGATCCACAGGTTAGATCCCTTGTGAGACTCAAACCCTGCACCTTGTGTCTATTAGGCCACCCTCCTAACCCAGTAAAATGTAATGCTGTATCTGCTTATTTTATATATATATATATATATATATATATATATATATATATATATATATGTAGTTCTAGGTCATACTCAAGCAGCTCTTTTTTCTATCCAGTGTATTTACTAGCATTTGTAAACTAATTAAGTTATCTTTAGTGCAATAAAAATGTTTGTCTTTTCCATCTTGACTATTTTGCCCCTTGGTATCCAGCTGAATCATTCACTCCCTTCAGCTTTCCCAGCATAGGACCTCCACCTAACCCCATGAAATACCCTGTCTTTGCAGAAGAAATTAACCTTTTGGTCAGCACACTTGTGCCAGAATAGTCAGGGGCATAAGTCAACCATCAGGGGGCCATCATCCACAGATGGTATATATATATATATATATATATATATATATATATATATATATATATATACCAGCAAAGATTTCAGTGCCTTCCCACCTCAGGTCAGTTTATAACTCGGATCAATCAGTTTATAGCTAGAACAAAGCAATTAACAAAGAGATGCAAGCAAAACAGGTTGTCTGTCATTTCTTGATACTAAATAACTGGCATATGCAGTATAGTCTCCTGGTCAAGCAGAAGGGGACAATGTCCAACTTAGTAAGACGCCTTTAGAGTGCACAGACAATTTCACAGAAACATTCAATCATAGAGCAGGTATGTATTTAATTGATTCAAATGAATACACAGTGAAGATCTTCATGATAAATATGCTTACATTAAGCACTGACAAAATGCTCAGCAAACTTGTTGGTGTAGGGCCTTTTGGTAGAGTTCCAGCAATATTGATGTCAGATGCAGTGCCCGCAGGATATTTATGCTCAGTAAACTTGTAGGTATAGGACCATGTAGCACTGCTCCTGCAATATCGAGGTAAGATGTAGTGATCGCAGGCTATTAAACACTGATAAAATGCTGAGTAAACCTGTAGGTGTAGGGTCTTGTGACAGTGCTCCTGCAATATCGAGGTCAGATGTAGTGAACGCAGGCTATTAAGTACTGACAAAATGCTCAGTAAACTTGTAGATGTAGGGCCTTGTGGCAGAGCTCCTGCAGAATTGAGGTCAGATGTAGTGACTGCAGGCTCTGCTCTATAAGGGAAGATAGTGACAGGTTTCAGGTTAACTAGGGCCTGTGTTAGTAGCTGTCTATTTGGCACAAATGTTTCTATTGGGAAGGTAAACATCATTATTTAAAGATGTACATAGTTATGTGTGTTTGTATTAAGTTAGTATGCTCTGGGAGTGTGTTGCTTTCTTGTTTGAGGGTTTTTATTGTTGTAAAATGTGACGTAGGTTTCAATGTTGATTGATATGAAAAAATGTATAAAGGATTAACCTGCCAATTATTAATGGGTGCATGTATCACAGAAGTTGGGATTAGACATTTAAAAAAGCTGTCATATATAATTGGTGAGAATAACAATGTCTTAGCATAATGGTGACTCTTTCCATATTATGTTGGAATGTCAATGGTTTCACAGGTATAGACAAAAAGGAAAGAATACTTAATTATATTAAGTAATGAAGAGTAGAAATATGTAGCAATGCTACGGCAGATACATTTGGAAAGAACTGAGCATGTGAATTTGATAAAGAAAGGATTTCAGGATGGATATTCTGCAGAATATCTGGGACAATAGAAAAGAGGAATACTTATATTAATTTCCAGAGGAGCTCCAGTAGTGAAAGAAGAGGAAAAAAATAATGGCAGATTTGTATAGTAACGGGCTACTAGGAAGGGATGAGGATTATACCGGCATGTATTTATATTCCACCAAAAATTGCTATTTTGGAGCTTAAAATATTTTTGAGAGAACTAATTAGCTTTCAGCAGGTGAATACTACTTATAGGTAGGACTGGAATTTGATTTGCAAAAAGAGGACAAATCTGTGGCATCTATAAGGGAAAATATAACAAAAAAAAGTAAATTACTGAAGAAATTTATGAAAATAGTTGGTAAGAGATGTAAATTCAACAACAGAAACTCGGAGAGAATTTACATATTGTTCTCTAAGGTACAATAACTGGACTAGACTTGACAGAAATACTTCACAGGCACATGTTCATTTAACTGAGAACTTTGATACACAGCCAATAACTATTTTATATCATGCACCAATGATTACTATGCTAAAAATGCAGGATAATGAAGTACAGACACTGGCATTTCCCTATTTAACTGTTAAAAGGTGAGGAATTTAATGAACTGGTAGTGGAAATTATTCCTGTGATATTAGGGAGGATAGAAAGTACTCCAGAAGTTGTAGCTAGTGAGTGGGATAAAATGAAAGTAGAGTTTCAGAATAGGGAAGAAATAAAAGAAAAGGCTATTTGATTAAGAAGTAATAAGAATTATTTAGAGGAGCTAAAAAGATAAAGGTATTATAAAATAAGGGGAATCTCACAGAACACGAGAAGACACAACTTCAGAGTCTTCTTCTTCTTCTTTCGGCTTTTCCTGGTTAGGGGTCGCCACAGCAGATCATCTGTCTGTTCATGATTGGCAGTGGAGTTTTACGGTGTCGAATTTCCAGCCCATCGCCCAACCTCCCACAGAAGGCACACACACACATATGCTCACACCTAGGGCCAATTTAGAGTGTCCAATTCACCTACTGCATGTCTTTGGGATGTGGGAGGAAACATTGTCACTAATAAACACTACTGCCAAAAAATAAATGACATCAGAGTAAAATGTAGTAAATTCTCATTACCATCCACACTTCATAATAATACGTTATACAAAAAGAACATCATACCCATCAAATAACATGATTTAAGTTTTAAGACCCAAGCTATAAATGTGGATTCACTATGTCATGCCTGATTGTAAGCATTCAGATTAATTTGCCAGGGCAAATCCCTATCCTCAAGTAAGTCTTTCCAGGGACCTCTCCTTGGATTTTTTTCAATTTTATGTAGTATCATAAAAAGAATAAAAATGTGCAGGGTAAATCTGAATGTGTTTGCATAAAACATTTTTACAGTTCTTGTGTTTAATATATATATATATATATATATATATATATATATATATATATATATATATATATATATATATATTCTCTCGGTTTTCCGTACATAAGAACAAAAACATACTTGACATAAGGCTATGTACACTAATCTCACTGAGATGCAGTTACAATGAGTGTTTTTTAATCAAAATTTTATTGACCATCACAGATTCCTCTAAAAAATAAGTCTGGACTACAGACAAGAGCTGCATTTGAATATATCAGGACTTTTGTTGGAATAAATGTGGTTAGAATACTCATTCAGTTCTAACAAGTTCTTAATAGTTTTTCCCCTCCTACAAACTATATGAGACTTGAGTCCAACCTTGTTAACGGTGTTCCCATACAGAAAAAAAAAAAGTTTCAATTTCTTTGCAGTATGTACTTAATATCAAAAAAGTCAACACTGTAAGTCACAACCATAGAGTCTATGTAGGACGTACTGTTCATATTATTGTCATCAATTACATTAATTTCCTGGTCTCTCACCAGAAAGCAATAAATTCCCTTCTCTCTCTTTATTTAGCACAATCTCCTTCCATACCTCTAAAATAAGGTCATTGGGGTATCCTCTCATGAAAGATATTTTACAGTTTGTCACATTCTATTTAAAACATATCAGTTTCCAAAACCGTTCTTGCTAAACACACAAACTGACTCTTTACAATCCCTTTCTTCTGGTGGGATGGGTGACAGCTAGTATAAAATAAAACTCAGATTAAGCAGGTCAGTTTCTTATAAATGTCACTCACCAATCTGCTGGACACAACTGCAGAGAGCTAAAGAAAAAAATATTATAGTACCTGAATAATATGCATGAGTTTAGAAAGAGTGCTGTTAAGCAACTATTTGTTGCCAATAACTTCAGAGCACAAAAATACTTTTGGCACAATCACTTAGGCAACAGAAAGTATAAAAGGCCATTACCAAACATAGGGAGCCAATAATAAGAAAAATAACCAGAGATCCTGTAGATATATTAGAGATATTTCAGAAAATGTGTATAAAGCAGAGAAGCAGAGAAATCAAGAAAAAGCACATTGAAATGTTTTATGGAAGACATAAATATGCCAAGGTTAGAGGTAGATGAGGTTCATCAACTAGCAGTTAAGATAGGAGGAGATGAGATAAAGATTTTATTTATTTATTTATTTGACATTTGTTGACCAGGTTAGTCCAACTGTGACAGAGCCCTAGACCCGGGCCGGGGAGAAAAGCTCTACAGTAAATATATACAAATTAAGTTGACTTATAATAATACAAAAATGTATCACATAGACATAGACATAAAGAATAACATGTTACCATAAAGCTGTTCCATTTCCTGGTATGTTACCATACATGGCAAACAGAATCTGCATTTCAGCATGATGAGGTACAGAGGGGAGTACAATGAATAATACAGAATAGTCTACTAACAACTGAAAGTTATATACCAGAACAAATTAAACTGGGTGTGAATAGAGGAAGATATGGTCAAGTATGGAAAGAAGAGAAGTTGGGTTTCACTGAAGTAGTAGCAAGAAGAGAGAAATGGATACATTAGAGAGATGGGTCAGTCAGAAGGGAGATAGCACAGACATAGTTTATTTTTCTTTAAGTAAGTTTTTACTGCCTTACTGAATTTGGATTTGGGCCTAATCTTTCATATGTCTAGTGGTAGTTTATTCTAGTTCTCAGAAGGGTAATAGCAATAAAGTTTGTTTCCTATGTTGATCTTGTGTTTATGAATAGTGAGATGTTGTTCAGAGCTCCAGAGTGATCTAGCAGTGGTGTAAGGGGAGATGATAGATGTGATGCTGGGGCAGAAAGTGGGCTGGTATAGTACAGAGTGAATTATCAGAAGCTGAGAGAGGAGACAGTTATGGAGGAATTCAGGCCAGTTCAGTTTTCTGAGTGCTAAGCAGTGATGAGTGGAGTATGGTATGGTTCAGCTGCAAATTTAGCTACCTTGTAGGAAAGTCTCCTGGAAAAGATGGTATTCTGGTGGAAGTTTGGAAGTTAGGAGGGAAGAAGGTGATACAAATCTGTAGGTTTTGTTTAGCAAAGTATTTTAAAAGGAGGGGAGGCACCGACATCCTGGAGAAAAAGTTGTGGTGGCTGTAATACCCAAAGACAGTAAAGACATATCTGATACAGCTTCATATAGGCATATCTAAATTCCAAACCACGATTATGAAGTATTTATGTCTCTAATGGCTAAAAGAATGGCAAAGGTGATGCCAAAATTGATAGAAGTGTGGTTTTGTGGCAAACATTTGACAACATTAATAGAAGAATGATGATATAAAGGGAAGCAGAATATAAGAAAATACCACTGTTATTGGTAGGTCTTGATGCAGAGACAGCATCTGACAGTAATCTGGGATTTTATGAGTAGGGTAATAGAAGCATTTGCATTTCCTGCATACCTCTCAACTTCTTAGTGCAAGAAATCTGGACAAAGCCTGACAAAATGGGGTAGAAAGGCCCAAAATAGGGACAGATTTTAAATATTGCTCTTATAAACTTAGAAAGTTGCTAAAGTAACAGGGTTAATGTTAACACAACAGGGTTCATGTTAACACATTTTCTGAAGGATTTGAAATCTGAAACTCAAGTGTATGTCATTATTTGGTGACTTCAATCCTGAAATCATGCCAGTGATTTGCCAGAAAATCACAAATTTTATGAGGAACAGACCAAAACTACGAGGCAAAAATCTGGACATTCTGCAAAAATCTTTACAAGTATGATTTCCTGAAACAATAAAAATGTTAATCAGAAGGATAGATGATGGATCAGAGTCAAAAATCAAAGTGGGAGGATTCTTCTCTAGTAAGTTGTGTCTGGACAGGTAGGCATGCCCTCTTTCCCCATTGTTATTTGTATAAAAATACCAATGATGCAGGAAAGTAAATAATGTGGGAAGAAATAGCCAGGCTGATAGCCTAGTACCAACCTATGAACCTATGAACCTATTGGTATTTTTGGATTTTTTGAATTTTTGGAGTGTGTTTTTGGATCCCATTGTTATTTGTGTTATATTTAGAACCAGTGGCAAAAAAATAGCTAATAGTAAAAAATCTGTAAATGATAGTATTTTTTTACACTTTCAGTTTGACATAATGATTTTTCTTGCAATTGCAAGTAAGGACCAAAGAAGGTGCACCTGTATTTTGGGGATATGTGTTAGTATCGGTGCACTGAACAGTAATAATGAGTCAGATACTTCACACTTATCCGACTACAAGGCTTTTATGAAATTGCTGAACTCTATCCAAAATGTAGTTACTATTTTACAAGTAAGAAACATGTGTACCCAATCTGCGCAAAGTATTTCCTCACATCTCTAACAGTTATTAATATTATTTTTTTATATCAAATCCATCTTATGTGGGGTAATAAAGCTCCTATGGATGTATTTCCAAGTGAAGATTTTCCAAGAAGGGGAAGTCGTTGTGTTGTTAATTGATTTAAGTACTAATTCTTTATCACTATATGAAAAAATTGATTTGTTTATTCTTTCTGTGAAATTCCATAAAGAATCCTCTGGGATTTGCATATTGGTTCTTAAAGATTTATATATACCAGACAATGACAGAATATTATTAACGTGCAACATGTTTATTTCACAACGAAAGGAAAGTATCTTAGGTATATGTGTTGTGTTGGTGATATGACATATTTTAAATTCATTAACTATGTATTCTCTAAATATTTGCATGTTCAACCAGAAGTGATGCTTTATGTTATGTCTGGCCATAAGAGAACATGGTTCATGGATTTTATTACATAGAAATTGGTGCCAGAAAACTAAACCATTTTCTTCCATTTCTTTTATTTTAGATACATTGAAAGAGTCAAGACATGTCTTCGTGTATGCTATGGAAAATATTAAAAATATTAAGTTTTTTATCATATGATTTTTATTCATTATCTTTATAAAATTATCCAATATATAATTAATGAAAAGAGAGCTTTTTTATTCTTATTGGTATTGTAAAATGGTCTTTGACAACAAGGAAGATTTTTTTTATTTTCTGAAGGCATATTATTGTCAATAGTTGCATCTAAGTCAGATAATAAAATACTTACATGGAGATTTTTCCAGTTAGAAACATATTTGGAGTTTAAGCATTGACTTATCACATTAAGTATGATCAATTCTACATAAAGTTCTAAATTTGGGAATGCTATTCCCCCATCTTTCCAGCTTCTGTAATGCCATGCATGGCTAAGTCTTGTCTTTTGAGGAAACCAAAGGAAATTTATTAACATAGAGTTTAGTTGCTTCATTAATTTTTTGGATGGGGAGGCAATTAAAGTTTGGAAATAGAACAATATTTTGGGTAATATGATCATGTTTATTAAATTAGTCTTTCTTCTATCGTGAAATACATTTTATTCCATCTATTTAAAAATTCCTTAGCTGTAGATAATAGGTGTTTATAGTTTGATTTTAAAGTATTATTCCAGGTTGACTTTATGTATATTCCTAAATATTTAAGGGTGTCATTTGCCTAGTTAAAATTGTTGTGTTTTCTTAATAAAGTGTCTACCTTTTTATTTATTAATAATGTTTCTGTTTTGATGTAATTAAAGCTTAGGCCTAAAACCTCTTCAAAAACTTGCAGGGATTTTGTTATATAATCTATAGAAGAATCTATATTTCCAATTGTTAGCATGATATCATCCGCAAAAAGTTGTATTTTAGAATTGTAATTTGGACTAACAGAAAATCCCCTTATATTACAATTTGCTCTTATGTAGTAAGCTAGAGGTTCTACTGATAGAGCAAATAATAAGGGGGAGAGTGGGCAGCCATGTTTAGTATATTTTAGGATGTTGAGCGGACCTGATAAAAAAGCACCAATTTTGATGTATGATATTGAGTTAACATATAATCTGTTAATTATATCAATAAAATGAGGAGAGAAGTTATATACTTCTAATACTTTAAATAAATAGGACTAATTTATGGAGCCAAATGCCTTGTTTAAGTCTAGGCTAATAATTGATAGTTCTTTTTTTTTCTTGTTAGCATGATCTACTAAGTAAAGAAGCCTGATAACATTGTCTTGTAATCTTCTGTTTAGGATGAAGCCTGTTTGATCATCAACTATTATGTTGGGCATCAGTTGATTTAATCTGTTAGCTAATATTGATGTAAATATTTTATAGTCCACATTTAATAATGAAATGGGATGATACAAAGTTATTAATTTGGGGTCTTTGTAATGTTTTAGGATAGGGAAATCATGGCATATTTCCAGGAAGGGAATGAGCTTGTCTTTTTTCTAAGTTTCTCAAAAGCTTCTAAAAGTATCTTTAATGTATCGTCTGTGAGTACTTTATAAATTTCTCTTATTAATCCATCCAATCCTGGAGCTTTATTATTCTTGAGACTTTGAATCCTCTCTTTTAGTTCACTTAATGTTATTGGTTTGGGAAGTTTGGTATTCTGTTCTATTGAAAATTTATTGCCTATGTTCTCATTTAAAAAGTTATCTTTTAGGACGTTGTTAATATTTGGATTTGTGCTATTTATTATTTTGTGATGCTTTCTGAAAGTCTCAAGAATTTCTTCTAAATATGTTACAATTTTAGTTTTGTTTTTAGTTTCAACAATCTCCCTTATATGTTTGACATTGGTTAAGTTTTTTGATTTCACAGCTAATCTATGCATGTTTGAGTTAACAGAATAAGACTGGATTTTGATTTTTTCTAAATTTATTGCCACTTTGTGATTAAGAATGTCCATGTAATCAAGGTTTAATTGTTTCAGTTCTGTATTTGCATTTATGTCTTTATTGTTCAAATTTTGTTTTAGTTCATTAATTTTTTATTGTATTTTCAATAGCGTAATATCCCATTCCTTTCGTTTGTTTAGGTACCAGGTTTTGATTTTACCAAAAATGTAAAATTTCAGGGTATCCAAGGCAATAACTTTAGAAGGACTATCATTGTCATTTATATCTAGAAATATTTTTATTTCTTTCAGTAACCATTCCTTAAACCCGATTAGTTTAACAATGTATGCTGGTATTCTTTGCCAGTATACTAAATGACTAGATTTTATGTTGATTTTAAAGAAAATAGCATTGTCTAACATTGGACAGGAGCTAATGAAAACTTCCTGAATTTTTGAAAATAAATTGTCTATAACCAAATTCTTATCAATGGTAGTTTGTGTACTGAATCTGTATGAGTAATGTGTGTATTTTAGGGATTTGGGTTCTATTTTTTAATAAATATCTCTTATATTTGAATTATTGATGAAGTTATTCAATCTTTTAGCAGGTGCAGATATCTTAACATTATCACATTTAGTAGTGTCACTTCTGGAAAGAATGCAGTTAAAATCACCTGCATATATTATATCTCCTTTAAGATTGATTACAAGTAAATCAAGATATTTATTCACTCTTGTAGCACCGATAACAGGTATCCAACAAATGTTGGCTAATGTGATTATTTTTTTATTTATTTCTAGAATAATTAAGCAGAACAAGAAAAAATAAAGGGCTACTCCTCAAAATGATTACTGATTTGAATAGTAAAATATCAAAATGTGTGAGATTAAGGTTAACAAATTATTTGTGGTGATTATGTATATTAAAGGTAATTATCTTTATACAACCAAATCAGAGAGTTATCTTAAAACAAAAGACCTATGTGTATTATTACAGGAGTAGAAGAACAGTAATGCATTTAGGTAGCTTATGTTTAGCTGTGAGTCTAAAAAATAAAAAAATAAAAAAAATTCAGATAAATTTAATAAAAAACATGAAATATCAACAATTTTACATACAAGCTATTAAGATTCCAGATAAACAATAAAATTCGACAAATCACTTAAATCCGTACTTGGTTCAATAGCCTGCATTTATATGATGTTACTATTTTCTTTCATTAGAAAAACGGTATGATGTTAAGTAGAATGAACCTCTAAAATTATGTCTATTAGCAGTCTGTGGAATTAGTAGATCATTTACTTATGTTTTCAGATGTGAGAAGAGATTAAGGTATTTGACATGATCTCATGCAAACATAAGCAGGAAACACAGACTTCACAAAGGAAGCATCTCAAGCGAGAGTGTGAAACAAATCATGCAACCATATAAAATGAAAGCCTACTTTGTCTGAAAATATAACTAAGGGGACTATAATCTTTTTGCAATGTAAACATCTAGTCTTCTTTAAGTAATGCATAAATGTACATCCATTAAACTAGAGAACACAATAGCTATCCAAACACTAGTAAGTAACTCTGTGAATAAACGAGAACAGGTATTGCAAGTCCTGGCAAGAACAAGGAAAGAAATTGCTGATACCTGACATCTGTACATACTGTATTAGGGATAACTATAAACATGTATGTGTACAAATGACACAAATAATACAGTAATATGCAACTATTAAGCAGTAAATGTTATAAATACACAATTAAAGTAGGCTTGAATATCACATATCCATATATACTGTTATGCAAACATAATGTAACAGGTTACAAAATTGCTGTCAGCAATAGAAATATCTCAATATATGTGTAAGGGTGATCACAACAAAATGGAATGAGTGCACATATCTAGGTAAGTATTATAAGGGTGATTGTGCAGCAGTCATATAGGGCCATACATATGTATACCTAGATAGAACAATGCATATCAACTAAAAATGTATACAAAACTTCATGATTACTGACCTGTGCATCTATATCTTAGAATAAGCTATGTTCAAAAAGGTTAGTTATTAAAGCTAGAAAACAAAACATGTATCTAGAAACTAGTAAGTAACTCTCTCTCTCTGTAAATTTATGAGAGCTGGTACTTTTTTACAAATTGTAATTAAATGAAAAACTTGGTCTTTTAAAAGCATACATATCTTACTTTCATCAAATTGGGGATATAGGTAAGTCAGTTAAACTGAAGAAAGCATAATAATTGTCATAAAAAGAAAAGGAGAAAAACAGATAAATAAAAAACTGAATATGCATTTTTAATAAGGTCAAAATATCATTTACCATTAAAAAAATGTTTTCTATAACAATATGCTGCATTTAGCACTTACATAAAGTAAATCCTTTCATTCATTAATAGTCATTTTATTCTCTGTGATTCTGTGGGATTAACTTCCTTGTTCTCATCAGATAACATCATCTAAGCATGCTGAGAGGTCAAAGGTCATGTTGCACATCTATTCGCACTGTTACAGTGATGTAATCAGCTTACATGCAAGCAGGAAGTGTTCTAGGCTCAAGAAAGAGTTCTTTTGAAGCTTTTTGAATTTTCGGCAGCAGAATGCAGTGCAAAGGTATTTTAAACAAGTAAATTGTGCTCAAAATGTTGTAAGGCTCTCCTGCATAGCAAAAAAAGTAGGCAGAGAGAGTTAAGTAAATAATATAGTACAATGTTTAAAATACTTTTTTTAAACAGTAAATCTGTACATTTTAAAGCCCTCCTTCCTCTTCCACCTTCCTCAACTTTAACATACTTTTTAAATATAAAATTAGCACTATTTACATATTAAAGAAAGACATTTCTGCTACCTATCTCATGTTGCTTTATAGAGCCAAAAGTCTGTGTGGAAGGTTTGTATGGTCACAACAGATGCATACATTGTAAAGAAATCTTACTATAACTTTATATGATGGGTATGGTGTGTTAATAGTAATGTTTAAATGGAAGTAGTGTGTATTTTATTTTTATTTTTATTTATTTTACATTTGTTAACCGGGCTAGTCCAACTGGATACATGTCCATTTTCAGTGGAGGCCCGAGGAGAAAAGCTCCACTATCTAATGCATAATAACAAAAATACATTCAAAGTACATAGGTATGTATCATTTGCATATTGTGTAAAGTTTTTATTTGAGGGCTATTATCAGTCACTAAATGCATCTGTGAGATTAATAGAACAGTGTGAATGAATAGGAAAGAAAAATATCAATAAGTGCTAGCTAGCAATGATATGTTACCATTTATGTAATGCATAGCCTGCATAACAAATGTTTACTGTAAGGTGTTTATATTGCTGCAGCTTATTTTTAAATGAATATTTGAACAAGTTTGTTTATATTAAAGTACTTAGAAACTGTATATATTATTATGCAAAATAAAAAGAAAAGACTGAAAAATAAAGGAAGGAAGAGAAAAAGGAGAGCAGGATTGAGAGATAGAGAAAAGTAATATAGAAGAAAGTATGCTGGAGTATATATATATATATATATATATATATATATATATATATATATATATATATATATATATATATTTAGTAAATAAGTAGAAAGTTTGTGCCTTATGATTTTATTTGTATCCTGTGTTTTCAGAAGTATTGTTTGTTTGCAAGTTTTGAGAGTGATGGTTTTTATACTATTTCTCATTAAGATTCTTACTAGATTTGTCAGCTGTAATTATTTTACCATTAGTAGCTTGTCTTTTCAGACTAGGCAAAGAAAGGTCAATTTCTTCTACTTTCTCAAGTAAATTGTTTTTCCTCACAAAGGCTGATGCTTCTTCAAGAGAATTGAATATTTTTTGACCATCTGAAAGGGTAATTTTGATTCTGGCTGGAAACATAATCTGGGCTTTAATGTTGGCTTTTTTTTAAGTCTTTAATAAGTGGGACACACGCTTTTCTTTTTGTGATCACAGTGGAAGAGTAATTATTGTCAAATCTTATTTTTTCCCCATCGACTTGGACTGGATTTCCTGACCATGCAGCTCTTAGTATTAAGTCTTTGTCTTGTGTAGATAGGAATTTTATGATGATGGATTTCACAGCGGTTGAATTTTTTGAAGCAGGTGTATGTGACAGGGACCTGTGGACTCTCTCAATTCCGAAAGATAAAGCTTCAGGGAGGTTTAGTATTTTTGGATGCCAATCATTTAGGAAGAGGATCATATTATTTCCTTCCATTTTCTCCTGAACTCCATAGATCCCAATGTTGTTTCTTCTGGTTATTTTGTTTTAGTAAAAAGTTTATCTGGTTATCATTTTCCATTTGCCTGCCATCTATTTCATTTACTGATTCTTTTACAGCTGCTATTTGGTCAGAGTGAGTAGTAATAATTTCCTTTACGAGATCAATTTGTTTTTTACTTTTTTTCTTCATATTTTCCATAATCTTCTCTAAATTATCCATTTTCAAGAAAAATCTTGAATGCTGGTAATTATTGTTTGTAGTTCCTTTTTCATAGTGCTGTCTTGTAGAGATGTCTTCGAGTGACTCATAGCTGTTTCAGTCTGTAACTGGTGACAGAACTTCTGACAAGGAATATGTTGATAAATATTTGAAAAAAATTAAGATTTCTTCTGGTAAAGTTGTTCACAATATCAAGATGACTAGGTGTGGAAAAATTCTTCAATATTTTTGAGTTAAAATAGAAAAATCCTGTCAGAAAAAAAAAAATTTTCAGGCAAAGCATCAGGAAAGTGCAGCTAACTCCTTGGCATCTTGGCCCCACCCCATGTGCTCTGATTACTGAATACTAGTCATGTGTAAAGACTTTCTGACCTGTCTAGTAATTCTGTACAAACACTGCTAAACATACCGTCTTCCATTCCTTTCATTTTCTAATTTAATATGCACTGATTTCTGAATGCCACAAGCCAAGTGCATATTTTATGACCTCACTGCTTGCATCTCTGTAGAAGGCTGAGTGGTGTGAAATTCAAACATTAGTAAATACACTCATCTGTGTTCCTTTCATTTCATATTTTATGTTGTGCCAATGTCCGAACACAAGCACACTATATTTCTTAGTATAAAGCTGCATCATAGTGAGTTAACTGCATTGTCTATGTTCTTTAGAATGTTTCTTTCTGTTTCTGCCTTACAACTGTATGCACTTGTGTCTAGTTCCACTGTTGCTGTTTATAAGAATATAATGACTGGCCATTAACATTCAAAAATGTGAACTCTGATTGGTCAGCACAACCAGCATGCCAGTTACAAAATCCAGCATATACCAATAGAAAAAAAGTCCGGTTGCCCAGACTTTCTTCTATTAATATATGCTATGGATATTACAGTTTTTTTCTCTTTAAAAAAATAAATTAAAATTACATATCCAGATACTTCAGAAGTACGAGAGAGATGGGACAAAGAAAATACAGGTATGATCATGTATGTTATGCAAAACTAGAGAAATGTACCTGATTATCCTTGTATTTTCTATACCCTGTCTCTCTTGTAAATTGGAATGGTTCCAGATTTAATTTTTTTTTTTATTTAAGAAAAAAAAGCAACAGAGATCTTCCTTTCTCCATCGCTTCCTTTCCAAAGCACTGATGTACTGCATAAGTGTGGGAATGTAAATCCCATAAGCATGCACAGTACATCAAGAAAATCCCATGGTACCAGGGGAAAATGTGGAAGAGCACCACAGCACCATTATACAAGGACATTATTTAAGAAATGTAAGTAACTTTAAGTAATGCCATTGTCTAATAGCAATAACCCATGGCTGGCTGTAGATAATGCTGTATTTACCCCGGACTGGCTTTGTTTGGTCACCCGGACTTCGCCCTTGTGACCAAACTGTACCAACTGTGGGTAAATCCAGCATTACCCACACCCAGCCATGAATTATTGCTGTAACAAATCACTGAAATGATGCCATATAGGCTTTTGCCATCATTCTAATAGTTTATAATGCCTGATAAATGGCTGAGTCCCTGTCTGACAACTGTTAATCCTTCATGTTAACATTCAAACTACTGTTGCTATTCCAATTTACTCACATGGTTGTGATGTCAAAAGAAAGTGACAGAACTGCTATGCTACCATTTTTATTACGACATACAGCTCTCTTGCCTTCTCTCCTAAGTCAGATCCATACAAGATAAATATTTCTTCTGGCTCTGCTATTCCTGACTCCACATACTACTCTTGCAAAATTGCACACAGTGTGACTGTCACTCTGATGAGACACTGCAGACATTGGACGCTGTCCTTACAATACAACGACAGTTTGTTCCACATTATTACCATTCTCTAAAACAGCACTGCCTGTCACACCATGCTTGGATCAACATTCACTGTCCCGAACAAGACTTACTATTAGACAGTGTGTTAATGGGTCCTCAGGCTGTTACAGGAGGATGTCAATCATAAAGATCCCAAACGTGTATCTGTCGACTGTCTTCCTGAGATTATACAATGTTACATTTTTCAGTGATTATACTTAGCTTAACTTACAGCAAAAACATTTTTAAAAGTCACGATGGGGTTATGGTAATGAAGCTTCTTGAAGGCCAGTAGTACATAAGCTTTCAGTCATATCAATCTATATGCAAGCATGTGCACACACACAATCAACATATATAATATTGTTTTTTTTTATAATATTGTCTTCCTCTATGTTAGTTTCATGGGGAGCTGGATCCTATCGTAGCAGATAAAGTCATGAGATGACAACCACTCTTGGATGAGATACTAAGCCACCAGATGAAACATATACACACACTTACACACATGGCTTCCACATGAAAGGTACCCGTGCCTTGATGCAAAGCAGTGAGCCAGACCATGCAACATGAGCAGGAAAAGGTAACCATTGCCTACTTTTACAGTCCTAACATGCATAGTAACAGTATTGTGCTTGTCTCTGTTGAAGCACAGCATTTTAAATCACTTACATCAAGTGTAGTACAAAACTAACTAAAATGAGAAGGTATAGTCATGTAAGGTGCACTTGCCTGTAACTAGATGTTTGAATTCCTCACTGCTGCAGTAGCTGCACCCACTCTCCATTCCCCTACTCCTGCATACAGCTGTAGTTGGTATAGAACGTAGGGTTGTGTTTTAGTTTTACTATTGGTTGGTTACTTTAGGATTGGTAAGCTTTTCTCTCATTATATGGGCAAGAATGTTCAGATGAAAGCTTCACTCTGGCTAATCCCCAGTATGGAAATAAGCAGTCAGTCGGCAATCAGAGTGAAGGAATGGGGGGTGGAACACCAGACCTTTTTGTGACTGGCTGGATGTTGTTTTCCTAGGCTGGAAACAAAATATATAGTCAAAGGACTACTGCAACAGTGATGAACTTGAGCTTAAAAACTTGAACTATGTTCAGAATTCTTACCGATAAAGTAGTCCTTAGGCTATATTGGTTGAATATCAAGGCGTATTGATCTGTGTAGAAAGGATATGCATCCAGGAGCCCATGGAGAATAGTCCTAGCTGAGACAGACCAGGACCTAGGAAAGGAATCCAGTTGTAAGTGCTGAGACCTCACCTTTTTGGTATTTATTTCTCAGATTTCTATGCAGGAAGCCAAGACCTCTAACTAACAATGTTTACAGACAATTGCAAATGTGGGGTTGTTATTAAGTTACTATATGATTCTCAAACTCTCCTGAATTAACTTTCTCTCTGTTATGCTAGTAAACTCTTGGTTTACTAAACATGAGCTAAAAGTGTTTTATCATCATTTTTAGTAGAAAACCCATCCATAAATATGAAATGAAAATGTAGTTAGTGATCTAGGTACTTGGGTTGATAGCTCATTTTCTTTTGACCATCACCTAGCAATGGTTGTCAGGAAATGCCTGTATTTATCCCAGCTCATGGAGAATACCTGCGTGTGTGCATATGCATGTTATGCTTTCAGGCACTGCTAGACTGAGTCCTGGATATGATGCTAAGTATACTGTTCACATGCACATCATACTGGAACAAAACTCAACAGAGAATACATGGTTCTGTATAGTGCATTAAGTGGACACTGCCAGCCATAAGGTTCTGTATATGAATTGTATGGCTCATTGTACTGGAGTGCTCAGTGCAGCAGCTATTGGTTAATTCATGTGCAGATTCTTTGTACCAAACAGTGATGCTCTCCAAGCCCTTTGTTCTTGATTCAAAACAGGTTTATGTCAGTCTTTATTGTAATTGTTACATCATACTGATGAGGCACTATACTGAAGTAAACGCATGCACTAGCTTTTCAAAGTACTATTTGTAAAACTCTTGGAGGCAGTAGTACTAATTCGGACATTTTCAGTCATAATGCTATACTACAGTTGATGACCCCTATCAATTACTTTTGTGGGTCACTGAGAATCAGTTCAGAATGAAAAACATGTAGCCATGTACACTAATTATGCTACTAAAGCAGGGTATTTGTAATATTTCATGTTTCTAGAATGACATATTTTGTGCCACTAAGTACCATCCCATTTGTTAGTAAATGCAGACAAGGGGCCTTTATTCATTCATATTTTCAGCATGCATTATTATCAATAGAGCAGTGTATGAAAAACAAGTACTTATCCTCAGGTTATAGAAGTCTCTTCTTGCATATCATACTATACCAATTGCCACTACAGACATGCTAATATAAGTATGGTTATAGTTCTAACTACCTCACAAAACCAGGAACAATCCCTAAGAACTTCCCACTACATTTTCCTTATGTACTGCTTGTAAGGAAGTTTGCATAATACTATATTTATGCTCCTTTGGAGTAACCTCTAGTCTACATTCCATAAATGAGGAAAAGCAATACTCGTGTATTAATGTCATTACATCAGGCAACTCCTTTGTCACAGTGCATAATATATATTACTGATTTATTCACATAGTATTCTTACTTCAAACATTCTACTGCTTTGGGTCATATACAAAGGATGTAGGAAACATAAATCATGATGTCATAAATAGTCTTGTCATCCAAATGCCATGTGTTTGTTCAAAGTACTGCAAATTTCATTTGCTATGGAAATGTATACACACAACTTTAGTATAAAAATCTAACCATTAAATGGCAAAGGTTTGATTGAATTAAATCTGGAAAATTGCAAAATATAAAAAAATACAATCTGTGGAGAATTTATTACTGATAACCACTTATTATCAAACAAACTGCTAAGGTACGTGAGAGACATATTTGCACACCATCACTAGAGGCAAAGCTCTCACATACAAGCATATATAATATCAACCAGGTTGTCAGAAATTCAACACCACACCCACCACACAAAGTATGGATCATACATTCAGACTCACATATGTTGAGACAGTTAAAAGTAATCTTCCAGAACCCCAAAGACCCCCCCCTCAGACATCTGACCTACAACAGGTATTC
The DNA here is from genome assembly GCF_019279795.1 of Protopterus annectens. Classification (NCBI taxonomy): domain Eukaryota; kingdom Metazoa; phylum Chordata; order Ceratodontiformes; family Protopteridae; genus Protopterus; species Protopterus annectens. Next base: position 735,873,862 of record NC_056741.1, on the reverse strand, counting down.
TCAGCAACTGCAAAAGCACTCCACCAAAAGAACTATGGTGGATACAGCGACAAAGCATGGAGCATCATCTTCAAAACCCATAAGGCAAGCTACCACACAACCAAATACTTTAGTCATAGGAGACTCCATTGTGAGACATACAGTCCTACTCACCATGCTAAATAAGGAGAAAGTTATGGCCAGTTGTCTATCACAATCCAGGAAACTCCAGATCATGCATGCACTCAAGTCTAATCTTGTATACAAGGCCATGGAAAGAATCATTGTGGACCTGATAAAAAAAAGACATAGGAAATCTTCAAACATTGAACCCATCCTAGTTCAGTTTTGCCAAGGGCAGGTCATGCCTACTAAACTTGGAGGCTTCTTTGAGAAGGTCACTAGAACCACAGATGAGGGTAAATTGGTACATACTGCCTACCCTGACCTGGCAAAGGCATTTGACACAATGTCTCACTTGAGTATTAAAGACGAACTCACGAATTTAGGCATAAATCCCTATGTTACTCAATGGATGGTCAACAAACTCACAGCTAGGACACATGAAGTTAGGGTGGGGGAATCCACCTCCACCAAGAGGCCTGTTACTAGTGGTGTCCAACTGGGCTCGGTACTGTGACCTCTCCTATTTGGAATATGTTTCTTTAAAGTCAAGGCAAATGTAGATGGCCTTTGATTGACCAAATTTGCTGATGACTGCAAGCTGGATGCAGTCACTGAATCCTCAAGAGATGTAGATATCCTCCAGGAAGGTCTGACACACACACAAATAACCGATGCCAGAACCATGGCCTAAATCTTAATGCAAAAAAAATTGCATAATCATACCCTTTGTGAAGATGACCACCCCTGCAAATTACAACATTGATAGCACTCCCCTAACAGTAAACCCAGTGGTAAGGGACTTAGGAACTCAGGTTGACAATAACCTGAACTTTTATCACCAGGTGTCCATAGCAGTGAGAAAATCCTTCTATGTGGCACAACTTAAAAGTGAGGGAATGGCATCCAGATCTAAGGTGATTGTGACATTGTGAGGTATTTCCAGCTGTACCAGGAGAAGTGGGACAGTGCATGTGTGGCATATACCAGCATAGCTGGCTGAAGTTTTTTTAATTAATCTTGTGTCATTTGACTGTCACATTGATTTGTATAGATGTTTGTATTAAAAATGTATTTGTAAAAGTTGCTTATGTTAAAAATGCTGCAACAGAATCTTAACAGAGTTCTGAATATGCATTGTGCCAGAGTCAGGTGACTAGATGTGATGTCATTCTATAACCAGCTGAAGGACAGAACTTTGGCATCAGAAGTTTGTTGTTTGTTTTTTTGTTCTTGTTTTTATTTGGAACCTGATATAAAAGATCTATGTCAGTTATTGCACTTCAGTAGTTCAGTTGTTAGTTGTTGAATCAGTTCAGTCATTGTGTGATATCTCATCTTACCTTGTGGAAGGGAGCATCTCAGCAGTACATCTTGCCTTGCGATATTAAGTGAGGTAACTAGGGACAGTTACTTTTTAGTTTACTTAGGAAAAGTACAGTGAGATAAGTTTGGTATTATTTCTTTTTCTGCATGTCAGATTCTATCTAAATGTGTTATTTTATATTTTCTGTGACTGCAAACTCTGATGCTTATTGTCATTAAGTATTAAATATTTTCCTGTTTTCTATTTTTATTATCCACTATTAAATATTTTTATACCTTTTTGTTGTGGCTGGTCCTTTAGTGAATATTTTTAATGTCTTGAGAGTACCTGTGCTTATTTCAGTGTCACTGTGGCCACTCTGAAAATCCTTACTGCTTTCGTCACACTGTACCATTCATATCAGTATTAATTTGGCACAGTATAACTGGTTAGCCCTTGAAACAGCCTTAGAGTATTTGGCTGGTGGCAACTACCCTGTAATCTGGAGAGAGAGGACATAGCTGGTGAATCTGTGCCAGCCTTTCCCAGGAGTGTGTGTGTGTGTGTGTGTGTGTGTGTGTGTGTGTGTGTGTGTGTGTGTGTGTGTGTGTGTGTGTGTGTGTGTGTGTGTGTGTGTGTGAAATCAGATATTCATGCATGCATGCCAGATACTTGGAACTGGAACTCAGTGCTCCAAGGTGGGTCTTGTTTGGGATCTGAAAATACAGAGAGTATATTCCCAGAGGAATGTGTCCCCTGTGTGCTCTTGGGGGAAATGGTGTTAAATGCAGAGAGCTGCATTTGAAATACTGTGTAAATCCATTCCTTTTTTAGTAACTGCCTCTCACTGATGTCAGTGGTGAGGACTGAGGCTCCTTGATTACTGGCCCAGGATAAAGAGGGGCCATGACAGTGATCATAATCCCACTTTACTCAGCCCTCATTACACCAATAATCAGGTACAATGATCCCTTTGGCATGAAGTGACTACAGAGGCTCCTCCCTGGTGTAAATAATATATCCTATGCACACCACCTCAAAGCTCTATCTCTGTACTTGGCCTCCTACAGACTACTGAGGGGCGATCTATACTTAACCTACAAGGCATTCTCTGATCCAGCCTGACAGACCTGCTACATATTTGCAAAACAAACAATACTAGACTTACAAAATCTTAGGATCTAAACCTGATCAGTGACATATACAAAACATTGTAGAGGGACAGGTATGTGTCTCTGAGGTTACCCGTTCTCTGGAACATACTCCCCATTCATATGAAAACAGAGCTCTTCCCTAAGTCTGTGCAAATGCAGTTTGGACCAAAGTATGAGAAATCAGAAATTCACCCCTGACTTGTCACCTGTGGCCCTTATGGATTGGGCAGCTTCTAAATGGCCTAAGGCACAGGCATACACCAAAGCCATTCTAGCCTGTGGGAAGTGATAATTGTGAAAACTGGAGCATGAATGGATAGGCTTAAAAAGGCTCTAGGGCTGTTAGCCTAGTAACCTTGTATGATCCTATGATACTAAGTCATTGGACCTGGCCACATACCTCACTAGACTATAGGAAGAGACAGCGACATTATGGAGCCTTTAAACTATGTGTACTAGGCTGGTATGGGCCTACAATTGAGCAGCATTCTGCCTTCACCAAGGATGATGCCATAACATGAACAGAAGATAAGTGACTTTAATGACTGGCTTAGCTTCCAGTGTAATTCCAAGGAGGTACAGTATTTACCAGCATGAGAGAATATGATCGACAGACCACATCACTTTGCCAAGGATGGTCTGCACCTGTCTACTTTGGCCTTTTGAATATTGGATAAAACATTGACCTCCCCATAGTATCTCTTTTTAGGCAATGCCAAACTGACAAATGCTCTAATATAGCAAAACCTATCCAAGGGAATCTAAAATACCAGGATTCTAAACAAGAACCCTCACTCTCTCCAAACTCTCCTCACCCTTGAGAATGCAAACATCTTAGACTAAGAGTCTAAGACATGGTTTAAAGCCATAGACAGCAACCCTGGCAGTGCATGGCTACAATTCCTTCCACACATTTAGGCCAGCTATTGCAAATGCAAGTACTAAATTGTGGAGGTGTCTCAATTCAGACCAATAACAAGGTCATCTTAAGGGTGGCCAAACAGTATGATGAGCTTGAGTACCTCCATGTCCAAATTAACATAGACAAAGTTGCATGCCATATTCTTGCTAGTTGTATGTCCCCTCTATATCCCAGGAAACCCATAACTAACTCATACTTAAACTTATTGGAGCAACTCAACATTGAGCCCAATACCATATTCACTAGCAACTTTAACTGCCCCACTATAAACTGAGAATCCTGCACAACCCCGAAACTTGGAGGCTCAGAGATTCCTGGACATTGTAAACATAAACACCCTGGACCAGATAGTCCCCATGCCCACTAAGAGAGCAAAGATACTAGACCTGGTCCTCTCAAACATGGGAGAATGCTACAACCCTCACCCCCCACCAGTGAAATGTCCTTTCAGATAAGGTCAAACCATAAAGCTGTCCCTCTGAAATAAAAAAAAAAAAACTGTGACCTCAGGTAACCCCATACAATTTAGGAACTTTTCTAAGGAAGACTTCCTATTATTAAGTGACAACCTGAAAAATTTCAAGCCCCCCCCCAAACATTGAGGACACAGTTACCTATACAGAATTCTTTACAGATATTGTATACAATCATTGTTAATAAATGCATACAGACAACTGTGCCTGTTAGAAATAAGCTCTGAACAAATCCAAAAAACAAACCACCATGGTGGAATCCAAACATTAACAAGCTGTATAACATAAGAAAGAAAGTCATAGCAAAAGTCAAGAAATACAACATGCAGCAGGATAAACTCTCTCATCAATCTAAACAAATGAATCATAGGGCAGATCAGGCTTAACAAAGCCAACTTAGAAGTAAAAATAACCTCCCAGGCCAAGGACAACCACAAGGCTTTCTTTAACTATGTCTGTAAATGCAAAGGCTGTGCAAGGCTAATTGTGGATGAAGCCACCTACATGGAGCTGGAGGATACAGCAAATCAACTGGCTGACTAATTCATCTTTAATTTTACCCCCTCTCTCCACAGTGACACCTCAAGAAATACCATTGAATATAACACCCAGGCCATCACTAGGGAACAGATCCTAAACACACTTTTCAGGGACGCGAACACTGCATCTTACATTATAAAAGTATGCAACCTACACATACTAAAAGGAATGTATTAAAAAGGCAGATTTTTCGAATCATGCAGCTTTACAATGATGATAGACTATTGAATGAGGCACTACTATCATTGAAAGAAGAATTCATTGAGAGAGGCTATAGAGCACATGATATAGACAACTCTATACGAGAGGCATGGAATAATAGACCAGATAGATGCAGATCGTATTACAATAACAATAAAGAAACATCGACAATGCACACTCAAGTAAACACTGAGACTTCATGCTCAGATAATTTAAAGGGCGTTGATAACATTTGCATGTCTCTAACTTATTCGAGCAATATTTCCTCAGTATGTGAGATTATTAAGAATAATTGGGGAATTCTCTCCATGGTCAAAGAATTAGAAGGAAAAATTAATAATACACCTCTTTTTTCTTTCAAAAGGAACAAATCGCTCAAACACCAGCTATGCCACAGAGGTGTAGACACACATCAAAAACAAACGTCAAATAGATTAGGCACCTATATTTGTAGGAGGTGTACAGCTTGTACCTACATCTTTGTTTGTGGAAGGTTTGTACATCCTATTACAGGCTTTAACTTTGAGGCTAAATTCTATGTGGATTGTCGCACCAATAATGTTATTTATTTCAGCTTTTGCACAGTATGTTTTGTCTTTTAGATAGATAAAACCAATCGTCCATTCAAAGACAGAATTCTGGAGCATATCAGAGATATCAACAATGTGAAAGAAAATAATGCACTAGCTATGCATGCTAAGAATTATGGCCCTTTACATAAGTTTAAGTTTTTGGTATTACAGAAGACGTATGAGAATGTGAGACGGGGTAATTTTAAAAATTATACTGAGATGATAGAACAGAAATGGATTATCAGACTTCAAGCAGATAAACCACCAGGAATTAATAATATGGTGTCCTTGAAACCATTTCTGAGGAATAAAAGTCTGAAACATTAAACACAATGTAGTTCTTTATATAGTATTGAAATATTAAATAATTATATCAGTTTCATTTTATGTATATTTATATAATTGAATTTTAACATTATTGTCCAACATTAATGTTCTTTAAATGTTTTATACTGTTTTTAAACATTTTATATGTTGTAATGTATATATTTTATCATTGATTTGTATCCTGCATCATAGAATTAAGTATATGCCTTTAAGAGAGACAATGCTGAATGTTTTAATTAATGCTTCATTCTGATTGGCAACAGTTATATTTGAATTACTTAAAAAGTGTTTCCACAGTTTTTTTCTATTAGTCTGAGGAAGCGGAGTTGATCCGTGAAAGCGCTTACTTTTTCTGTTTGTTAATAAATGTGCATTACTGTCAGCCGTGTGTTACCAACGTCTTATTTATTTTACACTTGGTCGTTTGGTTCTACATAGGATACTTTATTCGGTGTGGAGGAATCTTTTTGTCTTCATTACTGCATCGATGGTCCCTGATAATATCCCAGGATGCTTCCTAAATAGCAAGAAACAACCTATCAGAATTACTGGAGTAACTATAGCCTCCAGTCAGACTTCATGCCAAGTTAATGGAGAATTACAACCTTCATGCCACTGTATAATGGTTGGCCTTCTACGGACCTCAGAAACCACAGACCCATTTGACTAGTCTTATATGCAAAGCCATGGAAAGGATTATCATGGGAATGATTAATAATGCATTGGTGGCTTCCAGACACTGGATCCGACCCAGTCCAGTTTTGTCAGGGGAAGATAATGTGTACTCAGTCTAGTAGACTTCTTCAAGAAGGTTACCATGGCAATAGATGATGGCAGAATGGTGCATACTGCCTACCTTGACCTGGCCAAGGTATTTGATGCAATACCCCACTCAGCATTCTAAACAAACTCACAGAGTTAGGATTAAACCCCTATATTACACTATCCAACTGGCTTTCAGATAGGACTCAGTTAGGATAGGGGATCAGTTGCTAGTGGAGCCCATCAGGGCTCAGAGCTGGGTCCTTTACTTCTGGTGTCTACCTCTTGGAAGACAACATCAAGGACTTCTGGTTGACTAAGAATGCATATGATTGCAAACTAGGAGCAGTCACAGAACCACCCCAAGGCCTGATTATCCATCAGGAAGGGACAATATAGACAAATAACTGGTACCAAAGACTTGGCTTAAGACTCAGTGCCAAGAAATGCATAACACTACCCCTTGGAAAGTCATCTACCCCAGGAAACTACTTAATTGATAACACACCCCTAAGAATATACCCAGTAGTCAGGGATTTAGGGATGTGTGTATACAATAACCTGGCTTTTGACCCATGTGTCTAAAGTTGTAAGGAAATCATACTAAGTTTCTCAACTTATAAACAAGGGTATGGCATCTATGCCCAAGGAAGTCATTGTTCCTCTGTACTCAGCCCTTATCAGACCCATCATTAAGTACAATGAAGGGGGCTTCAGTATGTTCCTGACCAGGTACCTACCACGACTAGAATGTCCACAGAGATTCCTCACAAAAAAAAAATAAATAAATAAATAAAAAATACACAACTTTTGCAACATGTCCTATACAGATCACCTCAAAACCCTATTGATATACTCTGTCTGGCAAAAAAGACATCCCAGGATCCAGTTCTGATCGACCTTTTGCATATCTACAAAACACATACAGTATCATCAGACCTACCTGATCCATACTTTTTAACCTTGCTTATGACATAAATAGGACATGTTGGAGGGATAGGTATGTTTCTCATAGAATACCCCTTCTCTGGGACAGGCTTCCTATCCATACAAAGAAGAATTCTTCCCTGACGCTATTCAAGTGTAACCTAAACCAGTGGATGGGAAATCAAAAATTCATCTCTGGTCTGTCACCTATGGGTAGAAGCAACCTGAAATGTTTAACACTAATGACTTAGCATGCACATACACATGTAATTATTGTCCCTTAAGTATGATGGATTCTAAAGTTAGAATTTCATCTAGGAATTATGAGTTAGTTTTAAGTGGGCATTTTAATTGCAAGTCCAGATTTGTAGTTTACTTAGCATTGTGCAAACATGTCCGGCTTTCTACTTAAGAAGAACTACTAGGTGCTTTTATTTTAGAATTTATGAGCCTCTAAGGGCTATGAATAGGAATGATAGTACTAATGTCTTGGCCAAATACATTGTTTCCTGCCATTTGCATGACAATTCCAGTAATAATTTTTTGTTTACAGTAATACATCAGGTTGAAAATTATGAAAATAGGTGGGATGCTGAAGAAGATCTTGACTGGAAAGAACAGTGCTGGCAAGTTAGGCTAAATGCATGTGCTTTTCCTGGTATTAACGATAGGGAAACCTTTAAAGTAGTACTGAAGAAGAAAGGGTTAAAGTATTGAGGGAATTGATCATGTGATTTTAAATTATGCTATTTAATGTGTTTTAGTGAATGAATGTGTAACTTGGTCTGAAGAAGTTCACTTCGAACGAACGCACTTATCAGTTACTTTTATGTTTGGTTTATATTAAAAGTTTGGTATTGATTTTTAGGAGCCATTTTTTCTTTACATTAATATCTACAAATGACAGAATTATGTACAGAATTCTATCTAGCTAGGCTGGCAGTCTTCACATATCTTCACATATCCCCCCCCCCCAACCGGAGAACTCGAGCTAGTTTTTCAAGTGACCCTTGAAAAATGTTGCTTGAGAGGGTCAGGTCTATATGAGTATACCTTACCCCATTCCCTGTCTTGAGAGCCCATCTGCGTTGGCATTGCTAATCACACTGTGGTGCTGTACTGACATATCATATGCTTGCAACCTAGGCTCCATCTTAGCAACTTGGCATTTTGATGGCTGACTCTGTGTAACCATGTTAGGGGATTGTGGTCTGTAACTAAAGTGAATTTTCTTCCATACAGATAAGGCTGAAGATTCTGCAGTGCCCACACTATGGCTAGACATTCCATTTCTACAGCTTCATAGCATTCCTCCCTGGGTTGGAGCCTATGACTGAGATAAACCACTGGGTGCTCTTCTCCCTCTGAAGAAATCTGGCTAAATACAGCCCCCATGGTTTGAAGCATCTACCTGCACAACAAATTATTTGCTGTAATCTGGACTGGCTAACACAGGGGGTCCTCCTAATGCTTCCTTAACCTCCTGGAATACCTGCTCACATGCTGGGGTCCACACTACCTTATCTGGCCTGGTCTTCCTTGTCAGGTCTGTGAGGGGTGCAGCTATGGTACTATAACTGGGGAAGAACTTTCTGTAGTACCCTGCTGTCACTAAGAATGCCTTCCCCTGCTTTTTGTAACAGGTGCAGGCCATGCCTGAATGGCTTCCAGTTTGGCAGGTTCTGGCCTGATCTTACTACTCCCCACTCTATGTCCCAGGTAGGAGACCTCTGCCATACCCACCTGACATTTGCTGGGCTTAATGGTTAACCCTGCTCTCTGTAGTCTGCCCAGCACCTCCCTGACATGTTGAAGGTGCTCCTGCCAGGAATGGCTGTAGATGGCAATATAATCTAGGTAAGCAAGGTCAAACCCTCCTGCTCTTGCTAGGATATGATCTACCAGCCTCTGGAAAGTTACTGGGGCATTTTCCATCTCAAAGGGCATCTCTGTGAACTCATACAAGCCAAAAGGAGTCACAAAGGCTGACTTCTCGCTAGCACTGGGAGTCAAGGGCACCTGCCAGTAACCCTTGGTAAGATCAGTGGTGGTAAGATACTTAGCCACACCCAGCTGGTCTAGGGAGTCATCTGTTCTAGGCATGGGGTAAACATCTGACTCTGTGTGACTATTTAATTAGCTGTAGTCCACACAGTACCTAATGCTGCCATTCTTCTTTGGCACCAGCACAACTGGGGAGGCCCAGGAACTGTTGGACTCTTGAATTATCCCTAGTTACAACATATCCTGTATCTCATCTCTCAGACTCTGTTTGACTCTCTCAGGCACCCTATAAGGGGCCTGCCTAATAAGCCTTTGGGGTCCTGTATCCACCTAGCACTACACCAGGTGAGTGCACCTTGCTTTCCCAGTGAACATGTCCCCAAACTCCTGTAACACTGCTTGGATTTCTTGAACCTCGGTAGGGGATAGCTGCTTGGACATTGCTACCCCTTCTTCTGAGGTATCAGTTCGAGCCTCACTGAGGAGATTAGTCACCAGATCTCCCTCAGACTCCTCCTACAATCCACTGCAAATGCTCAGTACAAGGGCCTCCCTATCATGGTAAGGTTTCATCATGTTAACATGGTACAATTTGTGCTCCTGCCTAGCAGTTCTACCATGTAGTTAACATCGCTTACTTTCCTTACCACCTTGTAGGGTCCCTCCCAAGCTGATAGCAGTTTGTTGTGTCTGACAGGAATGAGAACCATTACCTGCTTCCCTACAGCATACCCTCAAGCTCGAGCATTCCAGTCATACCAGACCTTTTTCTGTTGTTGGGCTTCTGCCAGGTTCTCCTGGGCCAAGCCCATGAGTTCGCTGAGCCTTGTTCTGAGGTTTACAACATATGCCACAACAGACTCCTTGTGAGATTCACACTTACCTTCTCACTCATCTAGACTTAAATCTAGAAGTTCTCTCACCCTATGCCCATATAGCAACTCAAAGGTTGAGAAACCCATGGATTCCTGGGCAACCTCTATGTAAGCAAACAACAGATGGGGCAAGTATTTGTCCTACTCCCTCTTAAACTGGTCTGCAAATGCCCATAGCATGGACTTGATTGTAGAGTTTAACCTCTAAACAAGACCATTAGTCTGGGGATGGTATGGGGTGGTCTTCAGGTGCTTCATCCCACAGTACTTCCACAGACAAGCCAGCAAGTCTGACATAAAACTGGCACCTCTGTCAGTCAGTATTACTTTTGGGAAACCTACCCTGATGAAAATCTCTATCAAAGCATTTGCCACCTTTTCTGTCTTAATGGAGGACAAAGCCACTGCCTCAGGTATCTTATAGCACAATCTACAATCACTAGGATATACTTTTTCCCTGTGGAACTTGGGGTACTCAGAGTCCCCACAATATCCATAGCTACCCTCTGAAATGGCTTCTCAATCACAGGCAAAGGCATCAAAGGAGCTCTCACCTTGTCTTCTGCCTTGCCTACCTTTTGGCACTGCTCACAGGTCCTGCAGTACCCGGTTACATGTCTGGAAATTTCAGGCCAATAGAAGTTCTGCATAATACGTCTCATTGCATGTTTTATGCCCATATGACCTGCAAAAGGAATATCATGGGCTATGGCTAGAAGCGCCAGATGGTAGGATCTAGGTACTACCAACTGCTGTATTCTCTCACCTTCTAGCTCTCCCTCAGGGGTCCACTCTCTATACAGGAACCCTTTGTCCCAGTATACAGATTCCCCCTTCCCTTGAGAATCAGCTGCCTCACTAGCTAACTGCCTCAGACCTTGCAGTATAGGGTCTGAGAGCTGAGCCTGTCTCAACTCTCTCTTTGTAACCCTTCCCAGCTCCCCTTCCACAGGACATCTGGCATCCTCTGACAGAGGTGCCTCACTGTCAGCCTGGGTACTACTACTCACCTCTGCCTTTAAAGTCACTCTGTCCAAGGGAACATCAGCACCCACAAGCAGCTGTGGCTCACCTTCAGTCTTACTGCTACAGCGTAGCTTCCTCCCTGAAGTAACTACCTCAACAGTCCTAGCTGCATGTCTGCCATCTGTCTGGGTCTCCCGCAGGCTACCAGACCCACATGCTTGTCTCAAAGCCTGAATGTGTGTAACTGCATTAACACATAGTACTGCCTCATCAAAATCCTTGGATGGTAGTTCGGTACCCCTGTTGTCTCAAGACAACCTACTATTGGCATTTTGTCTTCCCCACTTACTGGCTCTCTCACCTTTTAGTCCCCACCTTTCCTCCATGGGCATCTGTATGCCACGTGGCCCCACTGGTTGCATTCAAAACATTTAACCCTAGGTCCTGGAAATGTATCTGGACTAGTGGTTCCCCTACTACTGATTCTGTTGGGGCAGTCTGGGCTGCCCACCATGGGTTCCTTTAGATCCATGAGCAGTACTTGGGTTTCCTTTCCTGTGCAGAGATGCTCTGTTAGCTAGGTATAGGTCTCCCTTCTTCCCCAACTCATCTGAAGTAGCACATTATCTATCAGCTAACGAGATCCTCATGTCCTCAGGCAAAATGCTAAGGGCTTGTTCCCTCATCAAAAGGTCTGCCAGCCCTTCAAAAGTGGTGACCTGACATCCACTCACCCACCTATGAAAATAAGAGCTCAGTTCAGCAACATATTCACATACACTTTCATGTGCCTTGCATCTATACTCATGAAACTTTTTTCTATATGTTTCAGGTGTTAGCTTAAAAAATTCTAGCAAACAGTTCTTAACAGCAGTATAATTAAAACAGTCAATGTCAGATATTTTGGACAAAACAGTTACAGCTTTACTATGGAGTAAGGGGTCAGGAACTGTACCCAGAGCCTTTGGTCAACATCATACTGTTTACATGCCCTGTCAAACATATGAGTGAAACTATCAAAATTATCCCCCCTCCCTCTTTAAACTGTGGAAGAAATTTACTGACCTTTTGTGCTTCTGGAGTTCAGTTACTTCCTTCCCCATTACCCCTATGACTCTGGCGAAGAGTCAGCATCTCCTTTTCATGCTGCCTCTGCCTTTCCTTCTCCTCAGCTTCCAGATGTAGCAGTTTCTCATTCTCCTCTGCCTGTAGACATCTCAGTCTCTCTCCTGCTTCTCTTTCTAAAATGCCTGGCCTCCAACTCAAGTCTCTTTAGCTCCAGATGGATTTTTAAGTCCTCTGCAGAAAGGTTGAGCTGTCAATTCTCTGAGTGTTGCACATTTCCACTGCCAGTCTGATTGCCCTCCTGATTGCTGTTTTCTGATGCAGCTGTGACAAAAACTGCAATCATATCTGCCTTAGTCAGGTTTCCACACACCAGTCCCTTAGCCTGGCACATATCAGCCAACTAGCTCCTTGTCAGCTTGCCATACTCCTCTGCTGACATGCTTCCCTGCTCTCCCTGACTAGCTTAGCTAACAAAAGAAATAAAACAATTGTGATCTGAACTCTGAATATTCACTGCATGGCTGATTTTGAGTACAAAAACACCTTCAATGATCACTGTACACAAGCTATAGGAATTCACACTACTCACACCAGTATAAGCCAATTAGTATGTGCCAACCAATTAATATGTGGTATGGATATCCCACCACTGTCAAACAATTAATATGTGATGCCCGCGCACTGGCCCAGTAATCGATGAACCTCAATCCTCATCACTAAAACCAGCGAGGGGCGTCCACATTGGAAAGGATAACAAATACACACACAGTAAAGTACAATTTCCCTTAAGAGCACACAGAAATCACAGTCAGTCTGGGGATGGTTTCTCCCTTTCTCTCCAGCTGCCCAGTAAGAGTCCCCATTGGCACAGCTATAGGGTGTAGATCTCAGCCTAGTGGTCAAGCTAAAACCTCCAGCACCCTCTCTGTCCAATCAATGCTTCATGTCCCTGCTCAAGTAGCTGACACACACACACTTTGAGATATGAGTCATATACAAACACGCAGACACTCCTGGGGAAGGCTGGCACAGGTTCTCCAGCTATGCCCTCTTCTCTGCCAAGCTATACGGTAGCACCACTTGCCACCAACCACTAATATCAGCTACTAATAAGGTCCTTATCAAAGCGTGTCCAATTATTACTGTGCAATATTACTATCCAAATGGTAAGTATGACTGAACTGCAAGACTATTGGAGTGGCTTTGTACAGTATCACTATATGCATGCAATGTACTCTTGAGGTTAAATTATCTCTACACAAAACAGTCACAGTTGAAAGGTTTAAAAATATTTAATAATTAATAATAAAAAAACAAGACAATACTTCTTACTACACAGTGCTAGTCAAGAGTTCAGAGATCACAGGAAAATGCTTAAAATAATACTGTAGAGTAGTTCTGACATCAATACAGAAAAACAATTAGTCTAATCTTCCTATTTCCTAGCTATATCTAAGAGAAAACACAGTTCTAAAATAAACTTACATATACAGCAAGAGAGTGCTGGTGATTTTGAATGTTCTGAAGACAAAATGCAAAATTCTCTGAGTCTCTCTGTCCTTAAATTGATAACACAGTACCACTGACTCATTTCAGATTACATCATTTCTCCCTGGTTCTCTGGCTAATACATTACTTTGATCTTGCACTTGGTCAGGAAGGTACAGCAATAAAAGACATTATACATGCAAATTCTAGCAAGTAACTCTAGTCTCAAAACAAAAGCAAGAACTCCTTCATCCAGACATCTCGGGTGATCAAACAATTACACAATGCTTGACTTAACAGCTTTCCTACAGCAGAGTCCACTGTTGTTACATTTTTGCAGTTCCACATTTAACACTTTCTTCCATTTAAGAGAATAAGCATGTGGCTTATATTAATATTTACAAATGACAGAATTATCTACAAAATTCTATCTGGCTAGGCTGGCAGCCTTCACATATCTTCACAGCCTCCATGCTCCAACATCAAGGAAAAACAGCAGTGACATTAAATTCCAAATGAAAATTATTGCCACAGTTGCCAGCCTTTTTGTATAACACAATAGTGATTGGCACTCATGTGATCACTAACGAGCAAACACCAGAATTTATAGCTAAAGATTGAGATTGCATTATTTTAGGGATTTGTTTTTCTTCCTTGAATGCAGCAACATTAAAGCTTCTAAAATAACAAATAGGAATAACACCCAGCAAACAATGCTTTCGAGTGATATTGCCATGGGTGGTACATCTTTAGGTAGCAGTTGTATGCTTGATGTACCTACTCATGTCAGGGGTATGTAGCTGTTTCCTTCAGCCTATTTCCCATTACCCATAGGTAGCCTGGTAAAGTGGGATTTTCCACAGGTATTCCAAAAGCATTGCTGCTCAGTTTGAGGAGCCTTAATAAAAATTCTCCTCCCTAGAAGTACTCCTTACCCTTGAAAACATCAATATATACATCATGACAAAGACTTGATTCAAGACCAATAACAACCTTCAAGAGTGCATGGTTTCAATGCCTACCTGATGTTCAGGACCACCGCATTAGGCAAAGGCACTAAAGGCAGCAGGGCCTCCATATTCTTACAAAAATCACCTTCAGACTCATTAGACAAAATAATGACCTGAATTTCTCAATGTCCAGCTTAATATTAATAAAAGTCTTCATCATATCACAGCAACTATAGGATCCTCTATGTCCCCCCATAGCCCACACCTCTCACCTAAACATTGTGGAGTCCCTGTGTATTAAGTCAAACACCATTCTCCTAAGAGACTTCACTTATCCCTTTATAAACTCAGAGATTTACACATCCTGAGACATACATGCCCAGAAATTTCTGGAATTCATCAATACAAATACTCTTGAGCAGTTAATGCATACACAAAACCAGAGGCAACAAAATCCTAGATTTGATCTTTTCCAATATGGGTCAGTTTTGCTCCCCACCAATTGTAACTTCCTTTGTAATTGAGTCAGATGACAAATAAGTCACATTCACTGTTAGACTGAGGCTGTAAGCAGCTTCCAATGCCTCAGTATTCAGAGATTATGCAAAGGCTGATGTATGAAAATTGACTGATGATCTGCCTAATTTTAAAGGAAAACTGCACCCAGAGACTCAAAAAACATGTATATTTCATCATGGTTTTGTGGTGCTACATTTTAACACCACTCTGGGACTATTTACAGGTTTTTAAACATTTTATACATAATTCCTGAGACTGGCCACATGAGGTCTAGCATCTTTTATTTATTTATTTATTTATTTATTTTACATTTGTTAACTGGGATGGTCAGAGTGGACACAGGCCCATTTTCAGTGGAGGCCCAGGGAGGAAAGCTGCACAGTAAGTAAAGTTTTACACAATATATGTTACAAATATGTTAAAATACAGTATAAGGAAGTAATTCTGACTGCCTCTAGGTATCCCATAATTCAGTGCTTCAGTGCTTGTCTGTAAAAAAAATTACATCATGCAGGCCTCTTTCTTCCTAAAGCTCCTGTCACTGTACTGATTTTACATGCTTACACTGCTGTCTTTCAGTCAGTTTTAATTACATTTCATGCCATTCAGTGACTACTTAAAACACAAACAGTGCAAATGCCACAGAACAGACTTTCAAAGTGCTTTTTAATCCTGCTTCTTTTTAAAATGGCTAAACTGCAGTCTTTTGTGAAGCCTGAATTTGTACTACTTTGACTCATCTCCCACCCCCCTCAACATCTAACTTCCCTAGCTGTTAAAGTGCTAAGAGTAATTTGAGCTGTTACCTACTGTGATTGACAACTCACAGCAGGAGACTTGACTCATGTACTCTTTCCTTGTTCTAGACTTTACTTTCTATGGGTAGGGGAAGGACCATGGAGCAGCATGGGTAGGTTTTTAGGACAGTAGTGATTATGTCAGTTTGGGGAGAGAAATGACCAGAAAACTATCTGTATCCAGTGGTCTTGATGACATCAGTGAATTGGAGACAAAGGGTGTTTGAAAGTGAAACCAACACAGCACAGTAAGATACTGTTCCAGTGGAGAGAAACAGTTAATTTAACATATTTTAAATTCTGTATTGTTTATTCATAACAAGGACAGTAAACAGGGAGAAAAAAGATAGAGAAGTTGAGCATTTAATAATAGAATCCCATTGTTGTCCTTTAAAAGCCCATGATCTGGATAGGTTTAAAAGCTCCTTCCATCTAAAGACATCACTGTTTATGCAGAATCCTTTACTGCCAAATTATATGCACATGTAAATAGCTGCATAGACACATCTGTGTCCTTCAGAAATAAATATGTCAAATTCAGAAAAAGAACCCTAATATAAGCAGGGTCCATAATAAAAGAAAAAATCATTGCACGCAAATAAATTTAACTCTCAAGATGTCAAAAATGCACTTACTAAACTAAACAAGAACTTCAGACTCTGATCAAAACAACCAAACCCAGACACAAAGTAAAAATATCCAGTCAGGTGAAAGAAAACCATAAAGCCTTATTTAACTGTGTTAGAATGCTAAGAAACAGCTCCCAGCAATGTGCAGTGCTAATAGCAAATTATATTACATACTGAGACCCAGAACACATTGCCAATCTCATAGCAATCAAATTTACAGCAATCTTCACCCCTCTCATTTTTATTTTATTTTACATTTGTTTACCAGGATAGTCCGACTGCACACAGGTCCATTTTCAGCAGAGGCCTGGGAAGAAAAGCTCCACAGTAAGTACAAAGAAATGAAACAATATGATTACCAATTTTGAAAAAGCAAATATAAGAAAGGCAACATAAAAAACAATATGACGAAATACATGAAAAACAATATGAAAAAATGCTGTATAAGCAAATACACAGAGGATACCATGATCCTGTTGCACAAAGGTGGAGCTTCATTGGGCCTTTGTAATTATAGACCCGTAAGCTTGACCAACCTCATCTGTATGGCTATGGAAAGAATCACTTTTTAATTAGATAACCTACAGACTCTAGACCAAAGCCAGTTCAGATTGCCTTCTTAATCCTTTTGGCGTCTTCAGAAAAATTACTTTAGCAATGGATGAGGACAAATCAGTACCCATCCCATATCTAGACCTTGCAAAGGTATTCAACCTCATCCCACACTTGGGTATCATAGATAAACTCCGAGCTAAATGTAAATCCCTGTGCAACATATTGAATTGCAAACTGGTTCACAAATAGAACCTTGGAAACAAAGGTGGGTAGTTCTACTTTCTCCAAGAGACTGGTTACTAGTGGTGTACCCAAAGGTTCAGTCCTTGGGCCACTCCTCTTTGACATTTACTTCTTGGAGGTTAAATACTTCACAGCTATCAAAGATATTGCTATGCCTTTCTGGCTGATAAAGTATGCAGATAACTGGAAACTTGGTACCATCATAAACTCCCCAGAGGATACCATGATCCCATTTTAAACAAATAGCTGGAGTCAAAATCATGCAAAACCAATGATTAAAACAAAATGCCAAGAAATATATAATTCTATCTTTTGGCCATCTCGACTCTCCTTGTAACTATCACATTGACAACACACTCCTGAAAACTAAACTCATCAGAAATTTTGGAACCTATTTTAACAAACTGTCCTTTGATCATAGCATATGTGCCATTCATAACACATCTTGTATATGAATGTATGGTGTCCAAATCCAAGGATGTAATTATTCCTCTGTACTATGCACTCATTAGGGTGATCATTGATGTCAGTCCCCCTTTCTTTATGTACTTATTCAAACATGTCCAAAATATTCCAAACCAGTACCAAGCACTCGGGTGGCAGCAGAATCCAAAACGCAAGATGTTAAAACAAATGCTGCAGTTTATTCCACAAATAACAAGGATGTATAATCCAACACAGTGCAGAACGACACTATATATGATGCACTGATAGAAAACAAATAAATACAAACAGATGGTTTAGCGCTTTCATCTGACAAGTGCAGATTTCATCAGAACCATGTTTTCTTAAACTCATCAGCTTAAATAACCAATTTTTTGGCGCCAAAACCTTAATTGTTAATTAATTGTACATTTCACTAACTCTCTTTTCTGTCAAAATGTACTTTACATTGATGTACATACATAGTATATATATGAACAATGAATATACAAATTGTATAATACCACATAAAAAATGTATTAAAAATTTATTAAAATACATAATCCTAAATAAATATCTACATACTCAATTGCCAAATAAGCTATTCATAATAATATCATAACTTGTCCTATCTAATCACATAAAATTCTATACTATGGTGTTGTATCCAATAGTATAAATATACCTTTTAACATATATAATGGACACACATATCTCTTCCTGAATAACATTGTACAAACAGTGTGGGTACCTATGTGAAGAACCACCAAAAATCACCGAAATATAAAGAGAAATATAAAGTAAATGAAAATAACAACAAAGTATACTCAAATGAGTATAAAATTTCTATGAAACTTTCCATGAACAATTACATACAACGTTACATAGAAAACTACATAAAAAGTTACCAAAAATTATTGCATAACAATATTAACAATATAAACAGCTAGAAGGTCTGGGAAGGAAATGTTGATGAGGGGGACTTCCGAAATGGAACTAATGGTGCTTAAGTAGGAGATACCTAAAAGTGTGCTCTTGAATCTCATGGGCATCCCAAAATCAAAAAAGGCTTAATGCTGATATAATCATTGATTCCAGGATGCGTAGTTGCATCTAAAAGTATTTGCCATCTACTTTCCAAAGCACCTAATTTAGCTTTCCAATTTCCACTCCCCACCGAACTCTCTACTTGATCCAAAATGGCAAACTTGAACCCATGTTCCTTACCATTCATTATGATATGTTTACTCAAGGCATTCTTCGCATCACCTTTTTTCATCTTATAGGTGTGCTCATAGATCCTGGTCTTAAATTTTCTTTCGGTTTTACCTACATAATATGCGTCGCACATAGTGCAGGTCGCCAGGTAAACTATCCTTTGACTATTACAGTTTCCTGTTTTGAAAGTACATTTACTATATGTACTATTCATCAATTTTGTGCTCTGCTGCTCATTAATAAATGGGCATTGTTTGCACATACCACACTTTTTTGTACCCATTAATTTATTACATTTCCTTATAATATTTTTGTTGTTGTTACTTTCCATCATTCTTTTTAAATTACAACCAGTTTTAAATGTAATACTTGGAGTTTTACCTATAATATTCATAGCTTCCTCATCAAGGTTAAGGATATGCCAATGTCTAAATAAAATTTCCTTAACAATGTTGGCAAATGGGTTATACATAACTACACATACCCGTCTATTGAATATTTCCTTTGGGTGATTTTCCATATCACTTTGCCCTAATAAGGGTTTATATTTCTTTCCCCATTGGGTTTTTACATAGTTGGTAACATCACTAACCATACCACTAGGGTATCCTCTTTCCTCAAATAACCTTTGTATTATTTCTAATTCATTAACCATAAAATCTCTGGTAGAAGACATCCGAGCTGCCCTCACACATTGTCCTTTTACTATATTCTTGAACATATGGGGTGGGTGGCAACTCCCATATTGAATATAGTCGTTGGAGAATGTAGGTTTTCTGTACAGTTGTGAAAAAACCCTTTATTGTCAGAACCAATGAATGTGTCTAGATAAGCTATTCCCTTTTTCTCTATGGTATGGGTGAATTTTAAAGGACCTAATTCATAAAAAACTATGAGGACCATTTCAAAGCCTTGTCCCTCTTCTTGGTGTCATACAGGCTACTGAGAGATGGCCTCTGCCTTGCATATCGAACCCCAACACACCATATCCTGCAAGATGTATTACACATTTGAAAGTCCAATTGTGGCATAAAATCCTGGTCAATGGATCTCAATCCCTTCTGCAATATAAATGGAACGTGTTTGAAGGAATAGATATGTATACCGGAGAATTCTAGATCTGTCTTCCACTCTCCATAAAGCAAAGTACTTCTCTTACTGTAATAAAATTTAATTTGGATGAATGAATGAATGAATGAATGATTGAATGGGGAGCCACAAATTCAATCCTAGTGTAGCACACTTGCCCCTCATGGATAGAGGCAACACATACATTTCAAAATGTATCTTTATTCTGCCAACCTTAAGGGTTATTTGTACACAAAAAATAAGGGTTAAAATCTACCATGGGAGTGCAAGGCTAGACTTAACATTACCACAGATCAACAGCATAGTAAGTACCTATGAATCTATTTTGTACTGTAACCTGTAATGATTAACTAATTAAACTTTTTTTTCTCTACACTTGAGAGTCAATTTATGTCCATTGATTATACTGCTGTGTGAAGGGGTGTGACATATTTTGGAGCAATTAGTTTGCAGCAAATATACTGGGTCAAAAAATTCTCCTTTTCCAAATATACTATTAAACAATTCTCAGTGGTTGTTCCATTTAAGATGTTTTCAATTTATCTGAATTGAGATGTATATATTAACAGAAGATAATTTTCACTGAAATTTTTGCTTTTTTACGTCTTCTTCATAGTTTATCCAAAAAGATTGTAACCCTGGGGTCAAGTGTATATTATTATACACTGAACTCTCCTCAACCAGTTAGGATCTGCATCATTTAAACACAAATGTTTCCATCTGGGCCACTGATGTGAAAATTATCATATTAAAGGAAAAGAACATTCTCTGTGGGGCTCTTTAAATACCTTCAAACTGTCCTTTTGGAATACAAATGGAAACAATTAACAGATACACATTTTATATCTCCCATCATAGTCCATTACAGTTGAGATTAATAGTGTCTCTGAAGGGGGATGGACATTCACAAATTTGTCTCCTTTAACATACTGCAGAAAGTACTGAGATTCACCCCTATTATAGATATGTGTTTTTATTTCATGTATTTATTTATTTATTTGTTTATTTATTTATTTATTTATTTTTGCATCCAAAAGTAGATGATTTTTCATCCCCAAAAATATAAAGAAAAAAATAATTAGTATAAATTAAAAATAAAACAAAACACTGGCGTACAAGTTATAGTCAGATAGTGTAAAAAATGTATTTGTCCAGCATACAAGACAGTCACACCACTGGTGCCATTTTGTAAGCCATAACCAATTTATAAGGGGAAAAAAATCATTATAAACTTATTATAATACTTTTCCAATCTAATGTATAAATAATAAAAAATGGAAAATGAAGACAACAAGCAAACTAAGTAAAAACTTTGAAAAATATCTAAACACGACCAAGTAAAATTACAGTTAAAATTAAAATACAGAATATTAGGATAAATAATATGTATGGGTGATATTAACACTGGAACATGAGGGATAAGCAGTTACACCACATAAGAACAACAAAATTATTTGTGTACAATTTATATTGGTACAATATACAGTGTGTAGACATGGTATTAACAGCTCTGTTATAGTACAGTTTCACTTTTCTATTAAAATTTCTGCCATGGATATTGAATAGTTGCCATTTTTCTGGTTGAAGTAGAAAGTGAAGTTGCATAAGTAAACTTGCTATAACTATAAATGTTTTAACAGATCACACTGCAGTCACCTAAGCTAAGAGGACCAACCGTATTTCAAATCTAATGTGCACATTCCGCATTCTCCATGTGTCAGTATCTCAAGCAGATCTCTATGCAACTGCAGCTGAAGTGCAAAAAGATTCAAAGTATTTATTGCACAAGATGGAGACAAGAACCCAGACAGAACTAAGCTAGGAAACTAACCCAAGAGTAAACCATGTACAAAAGAGTAAAACATCCATATCTTGGCAAAACAAAAGAAAAAACAAACAATGATGGTTGTTGGAGGGAGTTGAGGCTACTGCAATAGTGATCTATTAGAGCATATACTGTTAGTAAGTTTATTTACAGAGCTGTTCTATGTTCAGTCATAGATCACTGTTGCAGTAGCCTAAGCTAAATTGATAGATTACCATAGCTTAGATAACTAATAAAGGGAGGAGGTGAATAAACTAAGACTCTCAGAACCCCTAGAAAATTATCCCAGCAACGCATGTTCTGGAAAAGGAACCGGTTTGTAGTGCTAAATAAAAGTGTGTACAAAGGTCCAAGTTGCTGCTTATAGAATACTTCTAGACTCCACCCTTTTCCAGAAAGTCATCAATGAGGCCAAAGCTCTTGTGGAATGAGCCATAACCCTGCCTGAAGTGGCTCATTTGGGTTAGTGTAGCAAAAAGGATTACCATGGAACAAACACCTGAAACTGGTAGGTTTACATACTTGTTGTCTTTTTCTTTTATCCTCATAGAAGACAAACAGCTGATCAACTTTCCTGAAGGCTCTAGTTTTGTCTAGGTAGTATCTGAGCTGCCTAAGCACATCTGGATTGTGAAGAATCTTTTCAGCGGAGGTGAATTGTATTTCTTAAAGCAAAAATCTGAGTCTACTTTATTTATTTATTTTATTTTACATTTATTTACCGGGATAGCACGACTGGGCTAGTAGCCCACTTTCATTGGAGGCCCGGGGAGAAAAGCTCCAAAGATAGTTACATACGTAGTACATATATTATACAAGCTAAATATAAAACATTTGCAAGGTAGATATAAACATTTAAACTCATAATAAAAATGAAACATAGCAAAATTAGATAATATAAAATAGTAATATAAGCTAAACATTATTATCAATTATATACACATATAACATAACACTAGGTAGAATCTTTTAGTGTATGGCAACCTGATAGTGCAGTGGGAAGTGAAGTGAGAAAAAGGAGATTACCCAGGTATAATACAGGTGCAGAGCCAGTTATTAAGGAGGTGTTGTCTAGGCAGTTGTTTAAACATGAAGTTGGTGGGGGTAGTGAGTATGCTTTGTGGGATTGAGTTTTTGCAATGTGATTGTCAAATACAGAGTCACCAAATGAGTTACAACATTTGTATGTTTGGAGAAGTAGTTTGTTGGATGTGTGTACGTGCTGCGTGATAGGGTTGGACAAGACAGGCATTTGGATGAAAAAATGATGTTATGAGCAATTGTCAGTTGATTAAGTGTTAGAAGATGTGGCAGCTCTAGCCATTGAAGGCTTCTAAGGGCAGTGCAGTGGTGGACTCTATGAGGGAGGTTAGCGACAAAATGAGCAAGTTTGTGGTAGCAAGTCTCTAGTTTGGAAAGGTCTGATTTTCTAAGGTTGGTGAAAATGGGGGAGGCGTAAAGAAGTGTGGACAGAAGGTGAGTTCTGGCTAGGGCCAGTTTGGAGTGAGTACTTTAAGCATAAAAGAAGGATTAGTTCTCAAAGAAATAATTTGTTTGTTTGTGTCTTTCGGCTTTTCCCGGTTAGGGGTCGCCACAGTGGAACTCCGATCCACTAATGATTGGTAGTTGATTTTTACGTGCCGAGTTACCAGCCCTGATGCACAACCTTTAATGAAGGTACACCTATTCACGCATGTCTCCATGCAGTAGACGCTCTAGTTGAGAATTGAACCGGACAGCGTCTTACTGTGAGGCGACAACACTACCGCAGCACCACCGCGTGATCAGTTCTCAAAGAAATAATGTCCTTGTGAAAAATGAGGTAGATTTGACTCACTATTAATGCTTGTAACTCAGATACTGTCCTAGCATAAGTCAGAGCAATAACTAAAACAGTCTTCCATGTTATGAACTTCAATTCAGCCTGATGAGCTGGTTCAAATGGAGATAGAGTTAGCTTTTCCAGGTGCAATTTGAGATCCCAAGGAGAAGCCACTTGCTTTCTAGGTGGACTGATATGCAACACCCCTTTCAAAAACTGTCTGACTTGAGCATGGTTAGAAAGGGGGATCAAAGGGCAGGCAAGCAGAAATGGCTGACATATGCACCTTGTTAGAGGAGTAAGAAAGGTTAAGAGGACAATAACTGACACAAATAATAAAGAAACAGGGGCAGACAGACCTAAAGAGAGTCCAGATTCTTGGAATGGTACAAACTAGAACATATTTTTCACTTATACATATACGATCTCTTAAAAACAGGTTTTATTCGCCTCCATTACTGCACATCCTCAGAAAACAGGTGCCTAAAGTGTATTAAAATTCTATCAGCCAGGCTGTTAGTTGAAGATTCTTTATGTTGGGGTGTATCAAAACCTCTGTCTTTTGTGAGCAAATCTAATCTGTGGGAGAGTTTGTGGTAATTTCCCTGGCCAGATTGAAAAGAAGGGAGAACCACTGTTACCTGGGTCAAAAAGGAGTCATCATCATCATTTTTGGAGAGTCTTTCTAAGATGTAATGGTGGCGTAGGGAGATAAAGCCCTTACTATGACCCAAGCAAACCAGGTTTGATTAGCAGTTTGACTGATGGAATGGCAAGGAAGAGATGGGTGTGCCTATCTTGGAGGAGAATGGTGAGTTGGGATTCTCCTGCAATGATCTTTGGTGGAGAGTGGGGATTTTGCTGAGAGAAGGCATGGCCCAAAAAGGAGGTGGAGGGTGGAACTGGCTGATCTGCCATGGAGGCAGGGTGATACACCTCAATTTTCCCATTACACACCCACCTTCTTGATGTAACTACTCCATCAAGAGACAGGGGAGCAGTTAGGGCATATAAAAAAGCCTGGACAAATGTGGAGGAGGCCAAAACCCTGAGATGCCCTTAGGATCCAACCTATATAGCTAAGGAAACTGCAGCACTGATCTATTCGGATAGCTACTTTTATGGTAAGTTTTGCTTACACCACTGCACTTTGCTATTTAGTTGTTAGATTGAATTTGACTCTTTTTGTGACCTCAAGGACTACACATCAGATCTGTCTGTCATGAAAGGTTTATGTTTTTTCAAATTCATATTCATTATTTCGGTAATTATGTCCCTCCATCTTAGCTTTGTTACCCCCTTTTCTTTTTGAATTCAGTCTTTCCCAACAACCATGTCTTCACTAGTGAATCCTGTCTTCAAATTATGTTTATTTATTTACTGACATTTGATTACCAGGAAAGTCCAACTGGGTAGGAGTCCATTTTCAGCTGGAGCCTGTAGAAAAAAGCTCCAAAGTATTACAAAACATTTTAAGAACAATAATTGTACAGTCTTTAAAAATAATTAAAAAACTATACTTAAAATAAATATACTAAATTAGACATAATATAAAAGCATTGGTTAAGAATAGATACAAGTTATATGACAATGACTTAATAGTTAAAGAAATTTTAGCCAGTTTATAGAGAAATTAAAGATAAGTTAGTAAAACACAAACAGGAACTGCAATATGACATGAGAGAAAAGCAGACTTATGGTATGTTTAGAGAGAAAGCCAGAGGAGAGAAATTAATAGAAGTAAGAAGTGCTCATTAACAAGAACATAGCCAACCTTTGGCTAGGAAGTCTTTCAGAATGGTTTTGAAGAATGGAAGGGGGAGTATTGACCTGCTGAATACAGATACAGACTTTCAGGCATTAGCAACATGATACAAGTATAGACAATGCCCAGTAGATTTGATAGGTGATTGGATCATAATGACTGACTGGGAACATAGTTGTGTATAATGTTATTAAATGCTGGACAAGCAAATGGATTCTGGATAATTTTATAGGTGGTAAGAAGCTGTGTATATGTAAGTTGATGGGGTAGTTCTAACCAATTTAGGCTTTTTAGTACTATACAGTGGTGGGTTTTGAAAGGGGTATTTGCTGCAAATTTAGCAGCTTTGTTTTAGTATTGTTCAAGTTTTGATTTGTGTGATGTCTGAAGGTTAGTAAGGTTGGGAGCACCATAAAGAAGTGTGGGAAGGAGATAAGAAGACAAGTGTAGCTTTAGTTGCGTTGGTGAGAAAGTTTTTGGCTCTATAAAGCATCCCTATTTTTGATGAGTTTTTCTTATGCAATTGTATATATCCAGGTCAAATTTAAGACTATCATCCCTAATAATTTCTTATGAGAAGTAACACAATTAAGAAGTATATTATCAAGAGAGTGGACTTTAAATTTTGTTTTTAATGGGAGAGTGATTTTGGGGAAAATGTAGTAGTTTTTTTTTTTAAGGTTGAGTATGAGTTGCAAGTTGCAAAGCCACAATTCAGTTATGTTAAAGCTTCCTGAGTAATTTTTTGGAGGTGTGCCATGTTGTCAGATGTATGGATGAGTGTGGAGTCATCTGCCTATTCTATTAGGGAGGCATGTTGTGTAGATGTGTGTGGAGGTTGTTAGAATGTTAAAGAGGAGGGGAACAAGGATAGAGCCTTATGGTACACCAGTGGTGACTGGGAGGTATGCAGAGAGGGTGGACTGCCATTTTACAGACTGGTACCTGTTGGACAGATAGCTGTTGAACCATAGAAAGGTGGGCTGAGAGAGACCTAATGAGGACATTTGAAGTAGAAGTTTGCTGTGACAAACTGTGTCAAAGGCTTTAGACAAGTCTAGAAACAAGGCGGAGACTAGTTTATCATTATCTCTAGCTTTATTGACAGTATCTATATACTTTAGAAGTGCAGTATTAATACTATGGGAAGGACTGAAACCATGTTGTGTGGGAGGATAGTTCTTCCTGCAGGAGATAGCTTAGCAATTGTTTTTTAATATATTTTTCAAATATTTTGGATAGGAGGTAATAAGATTGCTATAGGTTAGTAACGTCTGCGGAATTTCCTCCTTTGTACAGTGGGATAATGAGTGACTTTTTCTAGAGAGTGGGAATGCGGGATTCCTGGAGTAACCCATTAAGGACTGAGACAGGGTAGGCAATGCTATTGGCTGTTATTTTAAGACACTTGCTTGGAAGGTCATCAGCTGAAGTAGAGAATGGTTTGAGTTTAAGAGTAGTTTTATATAGGATGTGGGCATAAGTTTGAAGGTGAAAGTGGGAAGGGTGAGGGAACCAAACCCTGAACTAGAGAATAAGGCTTCTTAGTAGGTCACATCATAGCATTATTCCTCTGTACTAAACTTTCTGTCCTGTTCTGCAGACCCATTACTATATCTTTCCTACATATATTTCCAAGTTATTCCTTACATCCCCTCCTCCTGTTTTACTTTTACTACATTTTTCATTGTTATAAAATGTTTCTATGTGCCTCTGTTAGTGTAATGCAAAACTCTGACTAAAATGCTGCTTATATAAAGAAGGGCACCTCTAAGTGTCATAATCATCTAATCAGTCCAAACAGAGTTGTAATTAGTTTGAAGTGAAAGATGGGAGGAAGGGAAGAGAGTGCCCCTACTGCAAGCATAGTGGGCCCAATTCCAAAACACTTGCTCTCCATGTAAGTGACTACTTTCACTGAGAGCACGTCTTTTGGAATCTGACCCCCATCGCAAGCCTGTTTATAAATAGGCCTTGCAGAAAAGTCAGTCACTTGCATTGACAGCAAGTCTTTCAGAATCAGGGCAGACTTACACTGAGAGCAACTCTTTTGTAATCTGACACAATATATGGGTAACACAAACATCTGTGTATATTTTTTCTTTCCTTTCCTTTTTAAAATACTTCTACTTATAGTTAGCTTTTATACTGGTTCAGAATTGTTACATGTTATTAAAGACAATGACCTGAACCAGGGCTGGCCTTGGGTGAACTAGTGCCCCAGGTGAAGGACTTCATGGTCCTCTTCTCCAGCCACCCACTGCCCTAAACCACATTACACAGTGCCGCAAGCCCGACCATCCATGCCTACCAACAGCACCCAGATTACATTTTTTCCAGCTTTTCTCACATTTTGTCTTACTCTTCAGTTTTTTTCCTGATTTCATTCCTTACTTCATTCATTCATTCAACACATCTTAACTAGGCAAGACAGCACTGTAATAACTACAGAAGAAATAATGACACTAAGCCTCTAGTCCATCAGAAGCCAAAGGGTATTCAAGATACTCTAATAACTCTAATAATGGACCAAACAAAATCATTTTTATAGGAAGAAATTCAGTCTTGCTGTTTAACCTTGCTGTGTCCTAAATTCTTTCTCAACACACCCTCACTGACCAAGACTACACTGTAATACATGTGTAGGAAATAACTGAAGTAAGATGGGAAGCTGTGGGGGTTATAGCAATTCTAAAGCATTTTTAGAAGTTTTTTCTAACTTTTTTTATCCAATGACAGTCTGAAGAAAAATCGTGAGAAAGGAAAAAAAGTTTTTTTGTTTTTTTTTTTTAAAGGAAGAAACAAGTAGTATCCAAGACTAAATGCTCAAAGCTGAGAGAAAAGTAGTTCACAGCAAAATGAGTAGACAAATGCTTGCAAGGATATCTAAATCATATCTGGGAATAATACCTGTCTCCTTACACCTGCTAAAAAAGAATTGGTGTTAGATCGGGATGAAAATTAAGGCACAAATGACCAGAGTCATATATTTTAAGTTGGTGCTGTCATATGTGCAGACAGTAAGCTTTCTCACTCCAACACTCCCAAGGACAACCACCAACTGTGTACCCCTGTGATATCAGACTAGAACAAAATAAAAAAAAAAACAGAATATAACATATTTCAACTTGTTGCTCTCAGACATATGTAAACAGCATGCTTTCTTACCTGTCTCCCCAAAAACGGAGCCTGTAAATGCATTTGCTGTTTGATTATAAGGAAAGCAAAGAAAAAATAATACAAATAATGATCACAGCGGTTTTTCCAACTTGATGTTCTTAGACAGTATCCTGATCCTACACAAGCCATAGTGATCCTCTGCCCTCAACCCTAGATTAACACATGCACACACCTTAGGTTTGAGAAATAATGACATCTTCCTCAGCCGCAGAAAAGCTACAGTGACCTCCTGTGCACACGTCTGAGTAAGGTTTGTTTTAGACAAGGTAGGGTACAGGACAGAAGCCACTGTTAAGCCTGTGTCAAAATCCACTTAAACAGCTTAAGGATGTGGAGGCCACCGGATGTTCTGAAGGCCTAGATGTTCTCTGATATATTTTTAAGTCACTGTTTAATCTGAGCAAATAATAGGTCAGTTACTTGTATCCAGACAACCCACACCCAACAGTTATAGTCACTTATGTGTAGAATTTTGACATCTGACTGTGATAGAAGTGCATGGCCATGTAATGTGAATTTCACCTCCTTTGCTCCACACAAAGAGTTGCCACATATTAAAATATTCTGAGTTGCTTCACACAAATTACAAAATCAGAATAATGAACAGACAACCACGATTTTAATACACAGATCGACAAGCAATTCTAGCTAATTTGTCTCTGCATATCTCAGATGACTGTCCTGAAAAAAATGCCCACCATACCTCTCAGTTATTCCTTTTTTGCCTCATATTTTTACCATGCTCATTGTAAAATTTTTGATTTTCTGGTAAATCATTGAGGCTTACAGTGAATCACTCATGCCAGACATTAGAGTTTCATACTTTTTATTGATTAGAAAATGTGTGTTTCCACCAGTGCCATGGTGTAGTGGAATAACACTCTGACTATAGTGCATGTGGCCTGGGTTTGATTAGAGGCTTGTGCTTTTGAGGTACAGGGAGGGGGGGTTGCTGTGCCCATCCAGTGGGAAGGGCATTTATAAGAAATGCTCCCTAAGGAAAGGTGTGGTCCATAGAGGGCAGTAACACTCAGGCATGCTAACAAACATAGGGTTGAAGGGGGTGCTGAAATAAGGGTAGGTCATAATAATCCCCTCTTCAAGAAGAAGCAGTTGCTGGCATCAGTCTTGAAGATGCCCTTAAGCAGGGCCTTTGCTAATATTTTGGGTGCCCCCAGCAAGTTTCATGTTGGGGGCCCTACCCAGGAGAATACAAAAAGTGTGACCACATTGCTGACATGCCCCCCCATCCCTATCAAGCTCATATAGCACCATTTAATGATCACTGTATAGTGTTACTACATTCAGACCATTAAAAAGACTTGAAATGCCAAGGCACACACTGACTGGCATTTAGTACCAATGTTACATTATGACAAACCCCTGTACCACAGCAAGGTAGCCACTCACAATGGTACACGCACACACTGACTGGGGTGGTGCAGCAGTGCAGCAGTTAGCGTTGTCGCCTTGCAGCAAAAGGTTTTTTGGTTTGATTCTCGGCTGAGGTGCCTTCTGTGTGGAGTCTGCATGTCCTCCCTGTGTTCACAGGGGTTTCCTCTGGGTACTCCGGTTTCCTCCCACATTACAAAGACATGCATCTGGAACATTTCTCCCCAGGCTTCTATTGAAAATAGGCTCTGTCCTAGTCAGACTTTCCCAGTCAACAAATGTTAAATAAATAAAATTTAGTACCAAAGTTACATTATGACAAGCCCCTGTACCACAGCAAGGTAGCCACGCATAGAGGTACACACACTGACTGGCATTTAGTACCAATGTTACCCACTCACAGATGTACACACACACACACACACACACACACACACACACACACACACACACACACACACACACACACACACACACACACACACACACACACACACACACACACACACACACACACACATTGGCTAGCATTTAGTTGCAATGTTGTTACATTGCAACAAGCCTCTGTACTGCATCAGGGTAGCCAGTCCCACAGAGGTACACAAAGGCACACACTCTGACTCCCACACACAAGACACAGACACACAAGATGAAGACAGTGCTACAGTAAGACTGAAGAGAGACACCCACACAGACTCCCTCACACAGGACAGAGGCACAAGACAGACAGCTACACAGACTCTTGCACACAGGACATAGACACCCACACATGATGAAGGCAGCACTGCAGTAAGACTGAACATTAAGAATTTAAAATACTGATCTTATGAACTAGTAATGATGCTAGAATAAACTTTTGCAGTAACATGCATTGTGTGACCCCCACATATTTGATAAACAGACCAAAACTAACAAATATCTGGACATTGTGCAACATTCTTACATCCCCTACCAATCTTCTAACCTTACAGTATAATTCCAAAGCCGAAAATAACCACAGAACAAAGGTGTAACATCACGGATAGTTACAAAGATTGCTATGATAAACTTAGAAAGATATTAGAATAACAGGGTTTGCATTAGCATTCATTAAAATAATCAGTACATTCTGCAGAACTCCAGAACTCTCATAGTCCCCCTCCAAAGTCTCAGGACAATACTAGAGGAGGTAAAAGAAAATAAAAAAAACAAGGATGTAACATTAGGGATTTAAAACACTGTGCTTATCAACTAATAAAGATGGTAGAACAACAGATTTATCCAGTAGCATATATTGCATGAATCCATATTTTTGAGACCAAAAATACAGGTCAAACATCTAAATATTGTGGCACATTCTCACAGCCCTTACCCCTATCATAACCTCTCAGCTTATCAGTTCCAGACAAAGCTAAAAAAAACAAAAAAACTGCAGAAAAAAGTCGTAACATCAGGGATAGTTTAAAACTTTGCTATGATCAACTTCGATAGTAGAACAGGGTTTGCACTGGCAAAGACATCAGTACATTCTGCAGACTTCTCACAGCCTCTACCGCTAGTGTCTCAGCACAATTAATCTGGATGAAGTGAAAGCAAAAAAAAACCCCACAAAGGTGTAACATATAAAAACGATGTGCTCGTGAGCAAACAGAGATGCCAGAATAACAGATTTTGCAGTAAAAATGCAGTGCGTAACCTTCCATTTTAATGAAAAGAGACAAATACCAGGCAAACATCTGAACATTGTGCAACATTCTCACAGCTCATAAACCCCCTGCCAACCTCTCAGAACAATAACTCCAGATAAAGCAAACAATCATCATAGGACAAAGGACTAGTACCATCAGGGATAGTTGTAAACATTGCCGGTATACACAATACTAGTATAACAGGGTTTGCTATACATTAAAACAACAGCTGTACATTCTGCAATGTTCTCACAGCCACTAACTCCCCTCCCAACTCTCAGCACAATAATTCTGGACAGAAAAAAAAATTATCATAGAGCAAAGGTGTAGCATCAGGCATAGTTGTAATCATTGCTGGTATACACAAAACAATACTGGCAGAACAGAGTTTGCACTAGTATACATTAAAGCATCTGTACATTCTGCAATATCCTCACAGCCACTGTCATGCCACTACCAATATTTCAGCACAATTGTACACAAAACAAAAATACATTAATGAACATTCTTATGCAAGACTACCTAAAAAAACTACATCAAATCTGGACATTAATTACAGACAAGCCTCACTTACTCAATATTTTAGTGGAAAAATTCTGGACAAAGGTAAAATAAATCTATTACAACCACAGCCCCTCACTCCCCCCAAATCATGTTAGCACAAGAAGTCTGCACAAAAAAAGTAATATAATCCTCTCCCTATGTTTCCTCACCCCCCCTGTAAAAAAAAAAGTTAAAAATAAACCCAGCAACTTATCTTTTCTGCAATTGATAGAAGACTGCTACTAATCCTCTGCTCGCTTCTCCTACACACAGACCAGACCAGTTCAGCCCTTTTAAATTTCCCTTAAAAGGACAGTTTTTCATATCCTTTAGAAATTGCCCTTACAAGGGCAGTTAAAAATATAGCTCCTTTGCTGGTCCCTTGATTGCTCCAAGAAAACTGTAATCTTCCATCGGCCCTAGGCTCACACTGATAATCCACAGAACTGACCCAACAGACCACTGACTACAGCAAAGCCAATAAAGAAACGAGAACTTACTTCCCTGACTGCTGCAGCCAATCAGGTCCCTTGCATCACTGAACTGGACCTGATTGAGTGCAGCTTACAGGCAAATATTTGAGAAAAAAAATCCAACCAGAATCGCGTGACGATTTTATACACCCATTAGAATGTCCAGGAGGTGCTGAGCAAGGAGCAGAAGAGATGGAGAAACCCATGGCTGCTTTATGTGGGGGCCCTCATGTGGGGAGAGATAATTGGGAGCTCCCCACAGCCGCAGGTTTGGTGGGTACCAAATGCTGACTATACCCTTAAAATTCACACTGTCCCTGGCTCACTCCAAAGTTGAGGGGAGGAAGAAGGAGCAGGTAGACCCAGTGGAGGACTGGGGCACTGGCACAGCTGATCAGAATGAAGCAAAGTGGAGAAGGAAAAATTAAAATGTATGCTATTTTATGAACAAAGTAAATATATAAATACTTAAAAGATATCCCTGATTTTGGGCCTTTATTCCTCCCATCCTGCAACTCACAATGTTTGGCTTTGTTCTGATCCTTTTACAAAGAAGTTAAATGCTACACTGCCCAAAATATCTGAGTGAACACTTTCATCAATGGAAATTTCAGCTTCTGTCTTCATTCCAAGCACCATTCCACATTACGTTTGACTTTTGCTGGCTTTCTGCTCTGTACCACTCATGGAGCAGAAAGCTTGCAATGTTAAAGCATAATGTGGTTTGAATAGTAAAGTCAATTGTGGCACTTTCCCCTCAGGGCACAGGTCTACTTCACATCACTGAAATCCCATTTCACAGACTTTCATTTCACCAAGACCAAATCACCTAAATTTCTAAATACTGACAACTCATTTCTCTGAGTCTCATTTCACCAAATGCTTACAATGCTAAAGTTCAAAAGACTAAATGGGAAACCATAGACAAACACACTCACAGCACTAATGACTACTGATTTCCAGAACTTAAAAACTACTCACTTACCCTCCATGAATAAGACAGCAGTCTAAAGATATAGCTGTAGGAGGTATACTGTCTTTGTTTGATTAGGGTATACCTCTCTAGAGAATTGTGATAGGTAGTGATATAGCAGAAGAACTGAAGAGCAGCAAGTCTAGATGAACATGTTTTGTAACAACATGCATTTCCTGAACAATAAAAAGTATGGAACTGTAATGTCTAACATCACTGACTGCCAGCAGTCATGAATGATTTACCAGCAAATCTAACATTTTACAAGGGATAGGGCAAAAAATATCAGACAAAAACATTAGCTTTGTTTGTAAGGAAACTGGCCAGCATGTCTAAATTCCATCTCATTTGCTCACCCGACTGAGTACAGTGAGATTATATTTTGATTTCAGACACTCCTACCAGTCCCATCTCTCTAGCTCTATCCACTGTGTACAGAGAAAGCATTTGAGAAGGACAACCCCTGTAGGCTCTTAATTGTGCTCTATTCCATCATTCTCCACTAATAACAACAAAAAAAAAAAACAAATATTTATACCTTATTCAGCTGCTCTTTCTGTAACTGTCTTCTACCTTCTTTATTACCTTAGTTTGCTGTTCTGTGTGCTCTTAAGTGTTCAAGTGCTCTTATTTTGCACTTATTACTGCTTGTTGGTAGCCCAATTAAATTTGTCTGCTATTCTAAGCATCTTAGTTTTTGGTTTTAGCATTTGTGCTTCAGGCCAGTTACCTTACATTTAGGGCTTTTTTGGACAAACCCTCACCAAACCCTGCTCTCCCTAAGTCCACCAAGTATTCAGAGCACTATGTCTGGACAATATAGTTTTCCCTGCTAGTCTGGTCGACATGGGCATACTGAGACAGTGTTGCAACTGTGTCATGTTCACAGACAGTCCCCTCCTCCTTGCACATAATTCTTCTACTTGTGAGAGATGCATCTACACCAGTAAGCTAGAATCCATGCTCACACCACATTCAGTACTCCCGACAAAGAGGATATTGCCAGTACAAGCACCACACCACCCACATCACAGAGCCACACACCCATCTATGCAGGTGTCCTCAACAAAAACATATCTAAACAACAGAGACCTCCAAAACACACTCACAAACATTCCAAACACAATGCCAATCACATTGCAGAAAGTAGTCAACACACCAGTGTCTCTCACACACACAGCCCAGTAGGCATAACAATAAACCAAAGCAGCCAATAGGGCATAACAATAAACCAAACATACTAGACATTGGCGACTCAATAGTGAGACACACTGATGTCCCCCTCACCAGGCTCAACAAGGAGAAGGTCACGGTCAGCTGTTTGTCAGGTGCTAGAATCTGGCACATCACGCACGCACTTAAGTCTCTCCACAACAGGTACAGCTATGACTCTGTCATTATCCATGTTGGTGTGAATGACTTGAGACGTACCTCTCTGGACTCTATGAAGAGAGACATGATTGAGCTCTCAGACTATGCGCTCCAGGCAGGTGTGACCCTAGCCATAAGCAGCATCCTACCATCATCAAGAATGATGCCACAATACCAACAAAAAAATGATTGACTTCAACAATTGGCTTAGTTTCTGGTGTCTTTCCAAGGGGATCCAGTATCTGTCTGCCTGGGGTGACATGGTTGACAGGCCTCATTGGTTTGCCAGAGATGGTCTCCACATGTCACCCCTGGGGTTCCGAATCATGGCCAAGGCTCTTGCCTCCCCCATTGTGCCTTTTTTAGGCAATGTCCCAAAAACAAGTCTTCCAACATGAACGATCTGTCAAAAACCAAATTGAAGTTCATGCTGCTCAATGCTAGGAGCCTTAATCTGAAAATGCACTCACTGGAGGCTCTCCTCACACTGGAAGATGATGATGTCTGTGCAGTCATGGAAACTTGATTCAGGGCTGCAGAGAGCACCCCTGCCTTACCAGGCTATACCTCATTCCACACTTTCTGATCCTAAAATGAGATTGGAAAGACTAAGGGTGGTGGAGTTTCTATCTTCACTAAACACAGGCACACCTCCTGACTGGTTTACCAGCATGATGCACTGGAATTACTCCAGGTGCAACTGACAGTTGACAAGACACCCATCCAAGTTATAGCCATCTATAGACTCCCCTCCATGTCTCAGCACACCCAATCCTCCTACCTGGACCTACTTGACTCCATCAAGGTACCCCCTAACACCCTGATTCTTGGTGACTTCAACTACCCCACCATAGACTGGGTGAACTATTCCTGCACTAATGCACTCACCCAATGATTCCTTGACTTCATCAACTCTAACGCACTAGACCAGCTGATCTCATCCTCCACAAGGGGAGATAACATACTGGACTTGGTTCTCACCAACATGGGTAACCACTGCACCACTCCCATAGTATGTTCTTCCCTGGTGAGATCAGATCATCAATCTGTCTCATTTGAAGTTTCTATCCTACCTAACCCCTCCCCAGCCATAACAAAACTAAAAACCTTCTCAAAAGCTGACTACACCCTCCTAAGGTAGGGTATCAGCAGCTTCACACCACCGCCCCCCTCAGAGGATGCAGACAACTATGCTGAACAGTACACCAGTGAAGTATACAAGCACCTGTACAACTGCATGGACCTAACAGAACTAAAACCTGCTCCTCAAGGAAACATAAACCTGTTTGGTGGACATCCTCTATCAACAGGCTTTACAATAAAAAAGCCGAAAGCACTTATCGAGTTAATTTGGGACTTTACAGGCAGTTTTATTCACCAGTACTATTTGCAGGAAGTACTATTTTCACTACATTTTTTATTGCCATGTATTGCAAAGTATTTGAAGCATATACAGTCCTAGACAGCGTGGAAGTTCTGTATTTATCACACAAAGCTTTTATGGAATTGATTAATTCTTTATCTGGAAGATTGGTAACAGCCGAGGATTTCGTAGCATGAGATTCTATGTGCTGTTCTTGGTAAATATAGGCCATCACGAAGTTTTGTTTAATATTTCATACCAAGACCAAGGTTCCAAGTTTTTGAGTTAAATCCAAGCCACGAACTTTTAAGTCTAGCAAAGATACGCTCATTTATTGAGCTTTTAATTGTGTTTTTTAAAATAAAATAGGACCGGATGGTCTTTGAAAATAATTTCTTTTTTGGTGGAATTTGTCGAATTTAATTGGACAGAAGGGTCTGAATGTTACCTTATTCAAAGTGATTTATCATTTAATAGAGACTTTATTACAGCTGTGGAGTTACGGCTTAATTTTTACACAACAATTTTT
Organism: Protopterus annectens; assembly: GCF_019279795.1. NCBI lineage: Eukaryota > Metazoa > Chordata > Ceratodontiformes > Protopteridae > Protopterus > Protopterus annectens. The sequence goes on along the minus strand of NC_056741.1, from coordinate 735,836,849 downwards.
TCGTTTACTAGCCATTGCGTTAGTACTGAGTTATACATTTTTTCTACTATTACAATAAAAGGAAGAAACTGTTGTCCAAGGGTAAAAAGGAACAAATTCCAAACCTGGAAAATTTTATTTTATTATTTATTTTATTTTACATTTGTTGACCGGGCTAGTCTAGCTGGAGATATTTCCATTTTCAGTAGCGGCCCGGGGAGAAAAGCTCCACAGAAGTAAGATACATACAGAAAAACCATCATACAAAAAATAATAATAATAATAGAGTTAGTAATAGAGTTTGCAAAAAACAAAACAAGCAAACCCTTCAATGTAAAGTACTACTACTTGAGTTAATTACTATAACACACAATTACAGTCCAAATAACATTATACAAGTTGAAACATACTTATCAGATAAAGTAAACAAGGATTGGAGGTAAGGAAAGTAGAGTGAATAAGAAAATAAGGGAAAATAGGAAGGGATTAATTGTGGAAAAGAGAGCAAGTTAAGGTAGATAACAGGTAGAGAAGCAGTGGGAGGAGAAAAGAAAGCCAAGTAGAGAAAAGAGTAAAAAGGAGTAAGAGAGATAGTTTTAAATTTAGGTAGTACTAGTGGAAAGTTAATCAGGTTTACTACAGGAACAAAGCCAGTGATTTTGAAAATCTCCCTCATCTGCCTCAACAAGCAAATTATATCACTAGTGAAACTAGCCTCCAAAACAAAGGGAAACCACAAGTCCTTCTTCAGTTACATTATGAACCTCCATGGCAAAGCCCAAGTTTGTTTCAAATTAGTACTTAATGGTACCACTTACACTGATCCTGCCAACTTAACCAACCTACTAGCTGATAAGTTCAGCGTAAACGCCACCCCCTTATCACCCCCAAAGGCCCAGTCAGCATCCCCAATACTTGTCCCACACCTCACATCTTCATAGATCAAGTGTTAAAGTCCCTATCCAAGGCAAAGAACATAGCTTCCATGGGACCTGATAATATCCCAGGCTGTATTCTGCACCATCTCCAGCAAGAACTAACTTCGCCAATGAACACCCTATTCAACCACAGCCAAATTACAGGCTTCATTCCAGCATAGTGGAGAACCACCATTGTCATCCCCTTGCACAAAGGTGTTGCCACTACTGACCCAGGAAACTATCACCCCATTAGCTTGACAAGTCTGATCTGTAAAGCCATTGAGCATATTATTATGGATCTCATAAACAAGGACATAGGGAATCTCCAAACACTTGACCCCACCCAATTCAGATTCATCAGGGGCAGATCTTGCCTATTGAACCTAGTTGACCTCCTTGAGACTGTCACCAAGGCCCTGGATGAAGGAAAGTCAGTACACACAGCTTACCTTGACCTGGCCAAGGCCTTTGACACAATTCCCCACTTGGGCATCATTGAAAAGCTAACACAACTTGGTGTTAATCCCTATCTCATCAGATGGGTGGCCAACTGGCTTACAGATAGGACCCACAAGGTCAAAATAGGTGTCACCACCTCCAACAGCAGACCTGTCTCTAGTGGTGTTCCCCAGGGATCTGTCCTGGGACACCTACTGTTTGGCATCTACTTCTGAGCAGTCCAGGCAAAGACCAAGGGCCTGTGGCTGACAAAATTTGTGGATGACTGTAAGTTGGGTGCTATCATTGACTCCCCAAATGACATTAACATACTGCAAAAGAGTCTCACAGCTACAAATAACTGGTGCCAAGGTTATGGTCTTAAACACAAAAAAAGTATTATCACACCATTTGGCAAAAACCCAGTCCCTACTGATTACCACATCAACGGCAGCCCCCTAAGCACACAACCCATAGTGAGAGACTTGGATACTCAGGTCGACAACAATCTCACATTCGACCATCATGTGGCAGCAGTGGTCAGAAGAGCCTTTTACTTGGTTCATCTCATAAGTAAAGGGATTGCATCCAGAAAAAAGAAGGTTATTACCTCTCTGTACTCTTCCCTCATTACACCTATAATTGAGTATAACTCCTCGTTTGGTATGTGCCTCTCCAAACACCTGCACCAACTAGAAAGGCCACAGAAATAACTCACAAAGAGAATTCATGGCTTCCAACACCTGTCTTATGTGGACAGGCTCAAATCACTATCTATTTACTCGGTTTCATACAGATTGTTCAGAGGTGATCTGTGTCTCGCCTACAAGGCAATATCGGACCCTGCCCTACTAGAGATGCTCCATATCCGTAAGTCTAACTCCTCGCGCATTACCTGCTCGATAGGTCTAAATCTAATATGCAACATCAACAAAACCTGCTGGAGAGACAGGTTTATCTCCCAGAGGCTGCCCCGTCTCTGGAATAGACTTCCCATACATGTCAAACAGAGTACCTCACTGACCCTCTTCAAGTGCAGCCTTGATGAGTGGATGGGAAACCACAAATTTGCCCTAGGGGTTATACTTTTGTCCCTCACTGACAGGGGCAACAGATGCTGACTGAGGTTTCTTTTTTGGAGATGAACTCTTGGCTAGGCTTGTAAGGGCCCCAGGGCCATTAGCCTAGTAATCCCCTATGATCCTCTAATCCTATGTCCATTGTGTGAAATCAGGGACTGTGACAGGTATACATTGCTCCTCAATGAGATGAGTAAAAGAGACTCACTCTTGCTGTTGTTTAATGACGGATAAAACACTGATCTGGTGTGGCAGCACTAGTGTCACAACATGGCAGCAGCACTAGCATTGCAAAATGTATTACTAGTCACTGAACTCAGTAAAAACTAGAAGTGCTATAGCTTATTCATGTAAGCGTAGGGCAGGGGTGGGTTTAAGTGTAAGTGTAACAAGTTGGACATTTTTTCTTTCATTTTCTATCACAATCAGCACTGCCATTATACTTAATTATGGGGATGGAGTCATTACAATGCATTTAAGAGTAAGAAGTTGATCATTAGTTTCTTTCACATTACCATCACAAAGATAGGCTTTACATATGATAGGTGGTTATTTTTGGCCTAAGCAGGATGTATCTCAGTGGTGCAGTGAGTGGTGTTGCCATTTCACAGTGCTTTGCTCTGTTTGAATTATTGGCTGCAGCTTTCTCTATGTGGTGTGTCTGTACCTTCCCCTATATATGTATGGGTTTACCCATGTGCTCTGGTTTCCTGCACCACCCCAAAGCCATGCTGTAGGTAAAGTGGCATTCCTGCATTTTCAGTAAAGGTGTGTGTGTGTGTGTGTGTGTGTGTGTGTGTGTGTGTGTGTGTGTGTGTGTGTGTGTGTGTGTGTGTGTGTGTGTGTGTGTATGTACATGTGTGTATGTGTGAAAAATACCACTGATTTGTATCTGTGGAGACATGATAATGCTGGGCACATGGTTAATGATGAAAAAGTGCAGTTAAATAATTATCTTTTAAAAATAAGGCATAAAGTACACTACAGTACATTCAGCCCCCAACACCCTAGACAGTATAAATTGATTTTGACATAGGCTTAGATGTGACCCCCTGCCTACAACTACACTCTTTCTAAAACTAGCCCTGGTCAGAGCTATGTACAGGAATGTGCTGTAGCTTGTAAAAACACAAAGTCGCTGTTACCCAAAGGTCTGCTCCAAAGAAAATATGAAGGATAAATGAATGAAGTAACACACTGGAGTCTGACCACCACAATAAATGGAATAATTTATTTCGGACAAGCGCTTTCACGTGTATCAAACACGCTTCTTCAGATCCTTAACAAAAGTGTTTTGCTGAGCTGTGCTTATATATACACACTGAGTCATTTCTCTTTAATTAAATAATACACTTGATCAATCATTCAATTAAACAAATGAAACAATTTAGAACAATTTAAAACCTTTGCAGCAAGAGCAGCATCAAGCTCCAGATAAAGCAACCCTATATATTTTGCTCAATAAGTTTGTATGAGAAGTTTGCATAAAAACATGACATGAACCATCATAGAAAACGCCCTAAAAAAGCTCCTAACCATGATTTATGTTAAAAACCATACATTTATTATAGTCCGGTATAAAACAAAGTATGATTTATATAATAGTCTCAAGGTTAGTATATGGAATCAAGCACCTTGACCATGGAATAAAACAGGTACTTAAACTTGCGAGCATTTACAGAATACTAACGCTAACAAGTTACTATCAACAAATACATTCTATCCAATGAGAAACCATATATTCTGTGTATAAATCACATAGAAATATATCTCTGTACCAAAAAATGTATGTAACTCATACGAATATGAAAAAACTATAAAAAAACTATAAAAACTGTCGTATGAGGAACACAACCGTTGTAATCAACGATCATGTGGTGTAAAACATTAGGACAAATATAAATATAAATATAAAAATATAAAAAACTTATATTTGTTGAACGCTCTTCAAATGGAATGAGCAACCTTCTCATGCTTTAATAAATAAAGTGCTTGTGCATATAAATAATATAAAAACGCAGTCGACTTAAGAAACAATTCGAAACTTATATAGGTTAACACAATATACCTCAAAAACAGGTTCGGAGCATAAATAGTAGAAGTTCAGTATGTGCGAATCAATAAATATATGATAAATATCTAGACAACTGACTGCAAGCATAAGTATAAATGAACATAAAAATTAGCAAATATAAAAAGCTGTAATACAGAGTCAATGAAATTCAATAGACAACCATATACTAACATATGTAAATACAAAACATTGCCCATATTATAAAATAACTTGTAAACATGTTATAAATTCATAAACATGTGTATAGAAATATTCATAGTATATGAGTATAAGTTTGAATATCTATACATGTCTATTCAAAATGACTAAAAATAGCTGTACCAGTCAGAGCTTCAGCATAACATTCATGAATAACTAACGTATAAACAGATGAATAAATGTATAAATGAGTAACAGGTGGTGGAATGAATTGATTAACTGAAAGAATAAGAACAATCCACCCACAAAAATAAAATCTAATATTCAAGAATCAATTGTAAAATGTAATGAATTATGTGAACAATATAAATGCATATTTAAGAAATCTCATGACAATATAAAAGAGTAAAACTCTAAACTCAATTCATCATACAGTAAACATACATGTACATATATAGATTATGCTACTATCTTATATATTAAAGATCAATGCATTTATATATAAGGTGCAGATATGTGATAAAGAAGCCACTAAAAATACTATTCTAACATATATATGTGTGTGTGTATTCCCAGGATGAAGCATAATATAAATGTTGTGTTATGCTATACAAAAATAGGAAAACCCCTGACATTATTCTCCACGGCTTGCTTAACTATGAGAGGCATTCTATTATTGTCAGGGTGCCTACCAGAAAATAGGTCATGCTTCCAAAACAACTATAGGAAACTTTTATTTAGCACTACGTGCTTTCAGTGGAGCTCTTATACTCACATATTGATTTAATCATGGGTCATATTGAGCCTTAAGTCTAAAGATCCAGGAAAGCTCAACTTGCTCTAAATCATTAAAAATGTCTCCCTCTCTCACACAGGGTGTAACCACCTGTAGGACCCTAAAGACAAAGGAATGTCCTGGATTATTCATAGTGTGTTTCGCTAAGGCATTTTTGATATCACATTTCTTAATGTCATTAACATTTTCCTGTATCCTTTCTTTTAGAGTCCTAGTTGTCATTCCAACATAAAATGCACTGCATGTTTGGCAAGTAGCTAAATATATCAAGTTCCTGTCATCACATGTAGCTAAAAAATGTGGTTCGAATTTGTAAGTTAATGTAGGATGTTCAAATAGTTGATCATTCGTGATCATAATGCATATGCTGCATTTCATGCAGGGAAATGTACCTAGTCTCTTGTCCTTGTGTGCTCTAGATCTCTTATTAGAGTTGCATGGTTCAAAGCATAGTAACCTACTAAGATTCTTACTATTACAATATGTAAAGGAAGGTGTAGGACCTACTAGCTCTGCTATTCGTGGATCTGTTAAGAGAATGTGCTAATTCCTGAAAATAACATCTCTAATGTGTTTAATATCACTAGTATATCTCAAATTGAGTCTTACTCTAGAACTGTCAAAAATCCTTCTAGAATGATTAGAATGTTTGTTGGCTCTAGCATTTCTGCTTGCTGTTTTCCTATCATATAAAATATTATCTTTAATATCCTCTACTTTCACTGCATCATAGCCCCTGTCAATGAAGCAGTCTTCCAAAAATTGGCCCTGTTTGTGTAGTTCATCCTCTGTTTTACACAGTCTTCTAATTCTGATAAACTGGCTTTTGACTATGCTATCAAAGACAAACCTGGGGTGCATACTATTATATTGAAGTAGTGTGTTCCTCCAGCACTCTTTCCTAAAAACAGTTGTTTCAATGGTATGCTGTACACCCTTAGAAATAGTTATATCTAGAAAGTCTGTACTGTGCGGTGAATAGTTCACTGTGAATTTTAAAAAATCTGTGGTTGATTCTAAATACTGAACAAAGGAGAGAAGTTCATCTATACTGCCATGCCAAAACAAAAGTACATCATCCACAAACCTTTTGTAAAGACTAATTTTCTTGAAGCTATCATGAGTGAAGAGAAAAGCCCGCTCCCAATGTAACATCACTAAATTCGCGTATGTATTAGCGCAGGGGGTGCCCATGGCCACCCCCCACTGCTGTAAATATAGCTGGTCTCTAAATTTGAAAACATTGTTTGTGAGCACAAGTTCCATAATCGCACATAGCAAAGTTTCTTCACTTGTGCTAAACTTGTGACTTCTATTTATGACCAACCTTAGAGCTTCTAACCCGAATGTATTCGGTATAGAAGTGAACAAATTCTTCACATCTAGTGTCACAAAAACATACTCTTCTGTTGTATCTTTGGAGAAATTGTTTAAATGCTCTAGGAGTTCATAAGTGTCTTTCAGAATTGAGCTAGTGTCAGAGACTAAGGGTCTGAGTTTTTTCTCTAAGTATGCAGACAGTGTCTCCGTAACCCATCCCTGGCCTACCACAATGGGTCTCATGGGAGGTGGAAAAAGGCCCTTGTGTATTTTAGGTAAGCCTTTGATATAGGGTATTCTGGGCTTCTCAATGAAAAAGTATTGATATAAATCATAATCAATTTGTCTACACATTACATAGTCATATAATTCTTGATGTACAGTATAGACAACTTTCCCAAACTCTGTATAGCTTATTGGTTTGTAGGTAGCCGCTTCATTCAACAATTCTAGCATGGCTTTAATATAAACATCAGTATCTAGTAAAACTATGGCTCCTCCTTTGTCAGCAGATTTTACAACTAAATCACCTGCTCGTTTCAGAGAATAAATACTGTCCCATTCTTTAGTGTAAGTGTTAAAATACATCACAGTGTGTTTATAGTCATAATAATACTTGTAGAATTCTCCTTCACAAATCTTCAGAAAACATTCTGCAACAGGCGGTGGTGCTGGCGTGAACACACTCTTCTTTTTAAAACCAGTGTTCACAGTGTTATTTGCAGAACCATCAATGCTACTATTCTTATTGAAAAACAACTTCAAGGATATATTTCGAATAAAAAGTCTCAAGTCTGTGAGAACTTCAGGTAAGTTACTGACCTGTGCAGGGATGTAGTTTAGACCATGATTCAATAATTCATAGTCTGTTGATGTCAGTGTGTAGTTAGAGAGGTTAACTACTAAACTGCTCTATCTCTCATGCGTCCTCTCCGGTCCTGTTGTTCCCCCGAATACTTCCTCTTCATTCTCCCTCTGCTGTCGGACCTGCCTCTCATGACATGCTGATTGTGTACAGGGAGCGGTAAAAAACGCTCTATATTACTTTGAGCTATCTTCGGTTTAGCTCCTGGATTCAGCGTAGTAGAACGTTGAAGGGCCAACTGATTAGGTGGCGGTGTATTCTCGGTTTCTGGTATAGAGGAAGGAGCAACTCCTATTGATGACGTAGATATACCTGGTGTTGTGGCTGTCGAAATTAAAGGAGAAATGTCTGGTCTGCTAGAGGGTACATCGCGTGTACCAATGTTAGTAGAGGACACTAATTCGTTGTCCCTATTATCTCTATTCCTGGGCCAAACGAAAACTTGACTATTGGTAAAATCAAAATAGTCTCGTTGCAGTTTGCGCAGCTTAATCTGTTGTAATCTCTCTCCATAGGAAGAGGTTTGATTAAGTACTATATCAAGACGTTGCTCAAACATCGCCCCTTTAAACTTTTCAGTAATGTCATTATACAGGGTTTCAGCTCTATTATTCAGTTCGTTCTCCATTGGAGTGAAATAGTCTATCAATAGCCTCATGTAGTTGTAACTCAACTCTAGGTTCATCTGCTGCCACCTTTTTAACAGGTTCAGATGGTTATTGCCATAGGTGGGCATGCAGAGAACCCTCATGCCTCTTGGCACAACTTTGAAATGTAAACATGTCTCTAAATGTCTTCTCTGCCAAGAGAACCTTTGTAATTTATACAGCATGTTTTCTAATTCTTTTAAAGTCACATTGAAATCATGTACATTTTCATTATTGGTATTAATGTTGTTTGAACCTGTTGTAGAGAGTTCCATCGATAAAAACGGGTTGTCTCTCTTGTCCATAAGTGTCTCCCACCTCCTCTTCAAATCTGTCCTCTCCGGTACATAGTCCAACTCAATTGAAGTGTTATCCATCATGTGGATACAGCGACCAAAATAAGGCAATGAAACAAGTAAAAACACAAAGTCGCTGTTACCCAACGGTCTGCTCCAAAGAAAATATGAAGGATAGATGAATGAAGTAACACACTGGAGTCTGACCACCACAATAAATGGAATAATTTATTTCGGACAAGCGCTTTCACGTGTATCAAACACGCTTCTTCAGATCCTTAACAAAAGTGTTCTGCTGAGCTGTGCTTATATATAAACACTGAGTCATTTCTCTTTAATTAAATAATACACTTGATCAATCATTCAATTAAACAAATGAAACAATTTAGAACAATTTAAAACCTTTGCAGCAAGAGCAGCATCAAGCTCCAGATAAAGCAACCCTATATATTTTGCTCAATAAGTTTGTATGAGAAGTTTGCATAAAAACATGACATGAACCATCATAGAAAACGCCCTAAAAAGCTCCTAGCTATGATTTATGTTAAAAACCATACATTTATTATAGTCCGGTATAAAACAAAGTATGATTTATATAATAGTCTCAAGGTTAGTATATGGAATCAAGCACCTTGACCATGGAATAAAACAGGTACTAAAACTTGCGAGCATTTACAGAATACTAACGCTGACAAGTTACTATCAACAAATACATTCTATCCAATGAGAAACCATATATTCTGTGTATAAATCACATAGAAATATATCTCTGAACCAAAAAATGTATGTAACTCATACGAATATGAAAAAACTATAAAAAACTATAAAAACTGTCGTATGAGGAACACAACCGTTGTAATCAACGATCATGTGGTGTAAAACATTAGGACAAATATAAATATAAATATAAAAATATAAAAAACTTATATTTGTTGAACCCTCTTCAAATGGAATGAGCAACCTTCTCATGCTTTAATAAATAAAGTGCTTGTGCATATAAATAATATAAAAACGCAGTTGACTTAAGAAACAATTCGAAACTTATATAGGTTAACACAATATACCTCAAAAACAGGTTCGGAGCATAAATAGTAGAAGTTCAGTATGTGCGAATTAATAAATATATGATAAATATCTAGACAACTGACTGCAAGTATAAGTATAAATGAACATAAAAATTAACAAATGTAAAAAGCTGTAATACAGAGTCAATGAAATTCAATAGACAACCATATACTAACATATGTAAATACAAAACATTGCCCATATTATAAAATAACTTGTAAACATGTTATAAATTCATAAACATGTGTATAGAAATATTCATAGTATATGAGTGTAAGTTTGAATATCTATACATTACAACCACGCCAAACCTCTCACGTGGAGCAATGCACGGCCAACCAAACTACTGAAACACACAACGGCCAGCAAAGAATGTCCCAAAATGGTTTATTAGAAAAAACACATAGGATATAAAAATATATCCAGCTCCAAACCGGTTTCGGTTTCCCCTTCTTCAGTGGAGCATAGAAAAAAGTGAAAAAGCCAACAAATGCACCTGATACTATTTATAGTATCAGTTAAACAAATCATCCAATGAAAATGCAATATAATGGTCTGAATGACACCTACACACCAAATTACAGTATTGTGGTCTATTAAGACCCAAAAGAATATATGCATTCAAGAGGGAAAAAATCATGCAAAAAATAATGAAAAAAACATAATAGCATACCTCGTTAGAAAGCTAAATGTTATATTATTAAAAATAGAATATAACATTGAATAATATATGTATGCATATGCAAAAATATGTATATATCTGTGAAAAGACAAAATTGTATATTTATGGTCAACAAGGTCCAATGCCTGTATAGATGAACTAAAGGTGGTCTAAAGTTAGTTCATCTATACAGGCATTGGACCTTGTGAATATCTATACATGTCTATTCAAAATGACTGTAAAAATAGCTGTACCAGTCAGAGCTTCAGCATAACATTCATGAATGACTAACGTATAAACAGATGAATAAATGTATAAATGAATAACAGGTGGTGGAATTAATTGATTAACTGAAAGAATAAGAACAATCCACCCACAAAAATAAAATCTAATATTCAAGAATCAGATGTAAAATGTAATGAATTATGTGAACAATATAAATGCATATTTAAGAAATCTCGTGACAATATAAAAGAGTAAAACTCTAAACTCAATTCATCATACAGTAAACATATATGTACATATATAGATTATGCTACTATCTTATATATTAAAGATCAATGCATTTATATATAAGGTGCAGATATGTGATAAAGAAGCCACTAAAAATACTATTCTAACATATATGTGTGTGTGTGTGTATTCCCAGGATGAAGCATAATATAAATGTTGTGTTATGCTATACAAAAATAGGAAAACCCCTGACATTATTCTCCACGGCTTGCTTAACTATGAGAGGCATTCTATTATTGTCAGGGTGCCTACCAGAAAATAGGTCATGCTTCCAAAACAACTATAGGAAACTTTTATTTAGCACTACGTGCTTTCAGTGGAGCTCTTATACTCACATATTGATTTAATCCTGGGTCATATTGAGCCTTAAGTCTAAAGATCCAGGAAAGCTCAACTTGCTCTAAATCATTAAAAATGTCTCCCTCTCTCACACAGGGTGTAACCACCTGTAGGACCCTAAAAACAAAGGAATGTCCTGGATTATTCATAGTGTGTTTCGCTAAGGCATTTTTGATATCACATTTCTTAATGTCATTAACATGTTCCTGTATCCTTTCTTTTAGAGTCCTAGTTGTCATTCCAACATAAAATGCACTGCATGTTTGGCAAGTAGCTAAATATATCAAGTTCCTGTCATCACATGTAGCTACAAAATGTGGTTCGAATTTGTAAGTTAATGTAGGATGTTCAAATAGTTGATCATTCGTGATCATAATGCATATGCTGCATTTCATGCAGGGAAATGTACCTAGTCTCTTGTCCTTGTGTGCTCTAGATCTCTTATTAGAGTTGCATGGTTCAAAGCATAGTAACCTACTAAGATTCTTACTATTACAATATGTAAAGGAAGGTGTAGGACCTACTAGCTCTGCTATTCGTGGATCTGTTAAGAGAATGTGCCAATTCCTGAAAATAACATCTCTAATGTGTTTAATATCACTAGTATATCTCAAACTGAGTCTTACTCTAGAACTGTCAAAAATCCTTCTAGAATGATTAGAATGTTTGTTGGCTCTAGCATTTCTGCTTGCTGTTTTCCTATCATATAAAATATTATCTTTAATATCCTCTACTTTCACTGCATCATAGCCCCTGTCAATGAAGCAGTCTTCCAAAAATTGGAAAAATTGGCCCATTTAAGAGTAAGAAGTTGATCATTAGTTTCTTTCACATTACCATCACAAAGATAGGCTTTACATATGATAGGTGGTTATTTTTGGCCTAAGCAGGATGTATCTCAGTAGTGCAGTGAGTGGTGTTGCCATTTCACAGTGCTTTGCTCTGTTTGAATTATTGGCTGTAGCTTTCTCTATGTGGTGTGTCTGTACCTTCCCCTATATATGTATGGGTTTACCCATGTGCTCTGGTTTCCTGCACCACCCCAAAGTCATGCTGTAGGCAAAGTGGCATTCCTGCATTTTCAGTAAAGGTGTGTGTGTGTGTGTGTGTGTGTGTGTGTGTGTGTGTGTGTGTGTGTGTGTGTGTGTGTGTGTGTGTGTGTGTTTGTGTATGTACATGTGTGTATGTGTGAAAAATACCACTGATTTGTATCTGTGGAGACATGATAATGCTGGGCACATGGTTAATGATGAAAAAGTGCAGTTAACAAATAATTATCTTTTAAAAATAAGGCATAAAGTACACTACAGAACATTCAGCCCCCAACACCCTAGACAGTATAAATTGATTTTGACATAGGCTTAGATGTGACCCCCTGCCTACAACTACACTCTTTCTAAAACTAGCCCTGGTCAGAGCTATGTACAGGAATGTGCTGTAGCTTGTTTGTGGGACCGTGGATGATGTGATCATTATTTCTCAGGAATTTGCACAGGAGCGTATTATAGCTTGTGTTGGGAATGAAGACAGTGTTGTCACTCTTTTATTTCACTTACAGATCTCAGAAGTGCACGAAGAAGATCAATATAGGTTGTGCAGAGGCAGTATGCTCTCTAGGAGCAACAAGTTGGAAAGCATTACAGTGATCATTATTTTTTCACTTTACTTACAATTGCACATCAGGTATATATACAGGGGGCTGTGTTTTGAAGATGGAGATAAAGAGGCATGCAATGTATATGCATAACAGCAGTCACTTGAAATATATGTACACATATATATTTTTTTTGGGGGGAGGGCAGGTAGTATTCACATCTAAGATTTTGTACCCTCTCAAATATTTGTCTTGTTAGTTTATTGTGAGCTACTTTTCTCTCAACTTTGAACATTGCACCTTGGATATACATTCTGCCTTCCCTGAAAGAAAAAAAATTACTAAATGTCTTTTATTACTAATGATTTTGTTCAGGTCACTACTGGATCTAAATGTTGGGAAGTTGCTCTAAAATGCACCTCAGAGTAGCTATAACCCTAAGGCTTCTCTGGGCTTCCTGGCCTCCAGATTCCACAGCTTAATTCAGTTATTACAGTGCTGCCTTAGCCAGTTGGTGTGTTGCAAGAACGCAAGAAAAAGTAACATTGAACAGTAACAATACGTTTCTTTCCTTAGTCCTAATTTTGCTCAGGCCATCACTGGATGAAAAGGTTATTTAAAAAAAAAAAAGAACTCTAAAATGCACCTTAGAGCACATAGAAACCTATGACTTCTGGAAAAAGTTGGAAAGTAAGGCAAAATGTGGAAAAGAAGAAAAAAGTAATCTTTGGAGTGTAGGGAGCCCAGGGTGGAGGTAAAACAAGAGTATCACTGGAGGAATTGTGTGGTGGTAACACAGCAGACATTGGGGTGCGCCATGGAGCCCTTTACCTATGGTACCATTAAACTTAAGGACAGGTCTGCACATAGGGTTGGAATGTAAAATCATTACAACTAAATGCCATTCACTGTGAATCTCATTGAGATGAGTGAGCATAGTGTGGTATGCAGGCATATCATAATGTAAGACCATTGTATTCAGTCTATGGGTACTACTACTGAAACGTTTCAGCATGAACTAAAGGCTAATTAAGATGGGTGGCTATGATAAAGTGATATTTAGACTGACAATGTCTTGAGGGCCCCAGCTTGACACTTGCTGGGGGCCCCAGAAATGCTAACACCAGCCTTGTCAGTGCTACAGTACTAAATTCAAAGGCAAGTGAACTATGAAGTGGATTACTGAAAAAAGGTTTTCTGTAATTGTTTTGACTAGCTGTATGGAATGTTATAACTTAATGGCAGTACTCTTGAAAGTTGTTAGGAACTAAAAGAAAAGAATCCCTTGCTTTCACTGGGAACTAAACCAACACTGAGACAATGGATTTACTATATTTTAAAGTAAAATTAGACTGTGGGTTTGAATGTACATGATGTAAGGAAAGTGGGTGTTACTTTGGTCGTCCTGAATTCAGAGCTGAATTTAAGATGCTGGGCTTGTCCTTTTAAGATATGTAGTTTATTTCATTTACAAACCACAAGACCCTTGTTAGCACATTTTCTATAGTATGATTTATTTGCTCTTCAACAAGTTGCTTTAAACTTCCATTGCCTAACTTAGAGATTCCAGCTGTCATTTTTCATTTTTCATTTATAGAACTCACTTCTTTGCAATATTGGAAGCTAACAGTGATTCATTAACTTATAAAATAGCTGTCCTTTAATTATCTCAGCAGGGTTCACCTCCTGCTCTGATACTACATTTCCATACCATAAAAGTATATGCACAGGGAATAGTACAGATGTATATGTTGTGCTTGCCATAAAGGTAGATATTTGCTGCATGGCAATATGGGTTATATTCTGCCCAGGATAAAATGACTGGCCAGTCTCCAAAGTTCTCTGTCTCCTCCCACACACTCACTGCAGCTGTAAGAATAATAAACATACATGAATTTTATTATTTAATTTGTTTATCCAGCCATAACACTGTCATCTTATCTTCTATAAGCAAAGCACCTGCAATTGTTAAGAGCTTATATCCAGTTTTAACATGCATTTGCTCCAACTATTACAGACATAAACACAAGACTAAACTGCTTAAATGAATGTTGTACCTCTCATGATAATTAAAGTGTGTTCACTTGTTTGTTCCTTTGTTATAAGGTTAAAAGAAATGATCCAGCTGCTCTTTTCACCTACAATGTTTTAAAAATAACATAATAGTTATGTATAGCTGAGCTTATCAGCTTTGGCTAGAGTTGTTTTATATAAAATGTTATATAAAATGTTAACTACGTAGGTCTACTAATATATAATGATACAATATAGCTCATACCTGCCAAGGGTTGGAGTTATGTAGCGATTTACTCTTGAGTGGTTAGATTTTATCCTGAGGATGGATCAGAAGAAAGTAAACCTCTGTAAATCAACCTTAAATTGACACTTGTATACTAAGATTGCTGCCAAATACTCAAACCTCTGCAAATGCACAATCAGATGCAATGCAGGGGATTATTTTGCAGAGTAAATAGTTTTGCTCTGATTTTTGTACCGCAGCTGCCACTGACCAGACTACTCTATGGCCAGCTCCATGATATTCTCATCTTTTCAGGTTCTATTGATGTGTCAGCACCTGGTGTGACCCATGCCAGAAAGGTCTCCCTGTTGCATTAAAGCTTTGCACATGGGAGATTTTCTAACCCCCCCACCCATGTGTACGTTCTAAGTGTATCTATCCACCATACACTGTGGGACATGGCCAGATCTGGAGCTTGCAATGGTCCTTCCTCTTGAACTTATACCACCCTTGATGTGCTGGACTATGCTATGTGTGTGTGTGTGGGGGGGGGGGGGATAAAATGGTGCCTCAACAGAAATATCCTCAGCTACATAGTAATGTGTCAGTCAATCTCCTGTCTTCCTACACTGCACTACCAGAACCTCAGCATGACACCATTACCACCATCAGAGCTAGTGTCATGCCAGAGCACCCTCAGTATAGCCATCCATGCAGCCCCCCCCCAGAGGAGATGAGCAGATACAACTTCTTTTTTTTTCCTTCCATGCTAGCTCTAACAGGTACCCAAGCTGCTAAACAAACCCAGGTCTCCCAGCTAGTAGCCAGGACTTTTTCCTTCACAGTGAGCTGGCAAAGTTTATAAGAGGCGGACATGTCATAAGTTGATATTTAAGGGATGAATCCATTTACTTACTTATTTTTTATTTATTTGTGTTTGGTGGATTTCATTTTTTTCTCATTTTTTAGTATTGCTGGCTTTCAAACTCTCCTGGATGAAGTGACTTCCAAGCATAAACTTCATATAAAGGAATAATGCTCTTTTTCATTGTAATATTCTATATATTTTTCTGACCACAGTCTGTTTGTTGCTGGAAGTACATCTCTGAAGCAGATGAAAAACAGAGTATTCCACAACATTCCACAAACCACATACCCTGTAAAAGAAA